>NC_057800.1:447462289-447482428 GCF_018294505.1 Triticum aestivum | reverse complement strand
CGCCGCCGCCTGCTAGCGCCGCCGCTCGTTGTCGCTGCCTGCACCGCACACCGGCGCCCACGTTGCTGCAGCCGCGCCGGAGCTCGCCGCCCAGTCCGTAACTGCCGCCGCCGCCGATCTGCTGGCCGATCCGCCCGAACCGGTATAAACCGCCGACCCTGATCCGGTATTCTTTTTAGGGTTTTTGATTTTTGTTTTAAAAACGCGGTTTTTTCTTTGGGTTAGTTTAATTAGCGGACGTTCGTCCATTAGTATATGTAGCGAACGGTTTTCGTTCATTAGCATTCTGTAGCGAGCGTTCGCTCGATAGATTTTTCCTTTTTCTTTTTAATTTCGGCCAGGGACCCATCCGTGAATACTTTATTTACAGATTAGTCCATGTACTTCAATCGGTCACTACTTTTTGCTCGATAGTCGGAACTAGACGAAACCAACGCCCACTTCTTCGTTATGAACCCCTCTATCGAGTAAAACAACTTAAACATGTTTTTGAAATTTTAAAATTTAAATTAGATTAGATTTGAATTCAAACTTCGTTTGATCGTAACTTGAGTTTTATAACTCTGTTTGAGTTGATTCTTTTTGCAAATCGAAACTTTTGACCTAAACTTTTTGATAAGGCCGAATTCACTTAATTTTGGTACTGTTAGAAATTGTTTTATGCTACAAGAGTTAATTGGTTGTTTTTGAAGTTTTCTAAGATCTTTTCTTCGATTCTTTTGCATGATTGCTTATGTGTGGTTACTATTGCTTGCTTACGATAGATTGACCAGAGTGTGACGAGTAGAACTATCAGGAGTTTTGAGTGTGAATCATCTTCATCAACAGTACATGCAAGTTCACACTTTGGTCATATCCTTTTCATACCCAGTTTTTATGCATTAGTTTCAACCCTCAAACATTGCATGGTTAGGAATTGATAACATGTGGGTATTGGGAAGTAGTTGATGAGGTAGGAACCTATTGTCCTGCATTCAAAGCTTGGGAGTTACTTCTACGTTATGCTTACTGCTATGCTATGCTCGTAGACGTGGATTGGTTGAGTGTATTCATATCAGTTGTGAGAGTGTTCACTTAATGGTTCAACTTAAGGTGGCTACTTTAATACACATCTGGGTGGATTGGTTGCGGGCACCTGGAGAATCCAGTGTTGTCCTAGGATATCCCGGAGGACCCGTGTGATCATCCTACGGCTCGCCACCCAGGCTCAAAGGGATCATAAGATTATTCATGCTAGAAACTTCTGTGTGCAGCCACAAGCCATTATGGGCTCTGGCATAGCTGAGTAAGTTGCGTGAAGCTCTTGAAGAGGTAGACTAGCAGATGTAATGGGTCGTAAGTGGTACTTTCTATCCAGAGTAGAGAGTTAATGCTTATGAAAGACTGTGTCTCGGTCATCCATTTCTTCAACACCATGTAGTGCGAGAAATCCAATGGAGGAGATCGAGTCTTGTGGGGAAAAGTGCACAAACCTCAGCAGAGTGTACAAACTAATCATGATTAGCCGTGTCTTGGGTTATGGACATCTTGAGTATATGGTTCTTGGATTATCCTATTGATCTCATCACTTTAATTAATTAATTGGTTGGGTTGTTAAGTTTTAATTGGGATTGAGTTGGAGGAATCTTCTCAATAATTTTCAACCAACTTTGTAGTTAAATAAATTATATTCCTTTGATGTAGGGAAAAATTGGCTGTCGCAAAAACATTATAACCATAGAGCTTTTCCACCAGCCAAATATTCATGTAGTGATAGCCATTATTCAGCATTGCGCTATAGTGTGAAATTGCCAGTACATTCAATGTACTGACCCTTTGTGGATGCAACGTCTCATGTTGCTGGAAACTTATGATGAGTAAGTGATACGTTAGGGTTACGATTTCTACACTCAACTTTGTCGTTGGTGTTGATGGGAATCCACAACCTTGTTGTTACTTCCACTATTTGGATTGAGGTAATAGTATTTAAGTTACTTTGTACATGTGATTTACCTCTGCTATAAATCCTCGAGTACCGTGTGTGTCAGCATACCGATCCAGGGATGACACTTAAGCGCAGAGACTTGACCGTCTGAGGTCGGGTCGCTACATTCAGGTATAAAACTAATCTCGAAGGTAGATGTAGAGGTAGCGTGCCACGGAAATCATATCGACCTTGGAACCATTCCCGATGCGCATCGTCACCTCGTCCTTAGCCAATCTTCGTTTAATCCATAGCTCCTGTTTCGAGTTACAAATATGAGCAACCGAACCAGTATCAAATACCCAGGCGCTACTACGAGCATTAGTAAGGTACACATCAATACCATGCATATCATTTTTATATGTACCTTTGTTCAATTTGCCATCCTTCTTATCTGCCAAATACTTGGGGCAGTTCCACTTCTAGTGACCAGTCCCTTTCAGTAGAAGCACTCAGTTTCAGGCTTGGGTCTAGCTTTGGGCTTCTTCCTGGGAGTGGCAACTTGCTGGCCATTCTTCTTGAAGTTCCCTTTCTTTACCTTGCCCTTTTTCTTGTAATTAGTGGTCTTGTTAACCATCAACACTTGATGTTCCTTCTTGATTTCTACCTCTGCGGCCTTAAGCATTGCTAAGAGCTTGGGAATCATCCCTTGCATATTATAGTTCATCACGAAGCCTTTGTAGCTTGGTGGCCGTGATTGAAGAACTTTGTCAATGACACAATCAACTGGAAAAATAGCTCCTAGCTGAGTCAAGTGATTATAATACCCAGACATTTTGAGTATGTGTTCACTGATAGAACTGTTCTCCTCCAACTTGCAGCTATAGAACTTGTTGGAGACTTCATATCACTGAACTTGGGCATTTGCTTGAAATATTAACTTCAACTCTTGGAACATCGCATATGCTCCATGACATTCAAAATGTCTTTGAAGTCCCGGTTCTAAGCCGTAAAGCATGGCACACTAAACTATCGAGTAGTCATCAGATCGAGCTTGCCAGACATTCAAAACATCAGCATCTACTCCTGCAGCAGGCCTTTCACCTAGCGGTGTGATACGTCTCCAGCGTGTTTATAATTTTTGATTGTTCCATGCTATTATATTATCATTCTTGGATGTTTTACTATCATTTTATATCATTTTTTGGGACTAACCTATTGACATAGTGCCAAGTGCCAGTTGTTGTTTTCTGCTTGTTTTTTACATCACAGAAAATCAATATCAAATGGAGTCCAAATGTAGTTAAACTTTTTGTGGATTTTTTTGGACCAGAAGACACCATATGGGCCAGAGAAGCACCTGGGGGTGCCCCAAGGGGGGCACAACCCACCAGGACGCGTCTGGGCCCCTAGGCGCGCCCAGGTGGGTTATGCCCACCTCGGTGGCCTCCCGCACCGCCTCTTTGCCCTATAATTTCCCAAATATTCCAAAACTCCCAGGGTAACCCTAGATCAGAAGTTCTGTCACCGCAAGCCTCTGTAGCCACGAAAAACCAATGTAGACTCCATTTCAGCACCCCGTCGGAGGGGGAAATCATCACGGGTGGCCATCTTCATCATCCCGGCGGCCACCATGATGAGGAGGGAGTAGTCCACCCTCAGGGCTGAGGGTTTGTACCAGTAGCTATATGTTTAATCTCTCTCTCTAGTGTTCTTGAGATGGCACGATCTTGATGTATCACGGGCTTTGTTAATATAGTTGGATCATAAGGTGTTTTCCCCTCTCTATCTTGTTGTGAGGAATTGAGTTTTCCTGTTGAGATTTTGTTCTTATCAGATTGAATACTTTTATGGATTTGATAGCACTTGATATATGTCTTGCATATGAATACCCGTGGTGACAATGGGGTATTATATTGATTCACTTGGTATATGTTTTGGCACTCAACTCGTGGATTCCCGAGGTGACATCAGGGCAATCTATGCATAGGGGTTGATGCACGTTCTCATCTTTTGTTTCTGCGGTAGAAATCTTGGGGCACTCTTTGAGGTTCTTTGTGTTGGATTGAGTATTATGAATCTGAATTTGTTTGGGTGTTATTTTAGTACGAACTCTTGATAGATCGATCGGAAAGAATAACTTGTGTTATTTTAGTACGAACTCTCGATAGATCGATCGGAAAGAATAACTTGGTGTTATTTTAGTACGAACTCTTGGATAGATCCATCAGAAAGAATAGCTACAAACAATTTCTTCTTATGTTCTTCGCTAGATAAGAACTTTGGAGTGATTCTTCATCGCACATTAAGGGATGGTTATGTGATCCAATTATATTAGCATTGTTGAGAGATTGCACTAGTGAATGTACGGACCATAGGCCTCATTTTTAAGCATTGCAATACCGTTCGTGCTCCATTTTATCAATTGCTACCTTGCTATTTTTTTATTGTTCCTATTACAAAAATAATATCTACCATCATTACTACACTTGCATCACCATCTCTTCACCGAACTAGTGCACCTATACAAATTACAATTGTATTTGGTGTGTTGAGGACACAAGAGACTTTTTATTATTTGGTTGCAGGGTTGTTTGAGAGAGAGACCATCTTCATCCTACACCTCCCACGGATTGATAAACCTTAGGTCATCCACTTGAGGGAAAATTGCTATTGTCCTACAAAACTCTGCGCTTGGAGGCCCAACACAAGTCTACAAGAACAAATTGTGTAGTAGACATCACAGTGCATCAAGGACATCATTCTTCTGTGCAGCAATGAGGATAATCCTCAAATTACAAACCTAGTCCGTGTAGTTGCTACCATCGTCTTTGAACTTAGCTTTCTCTAGGAACGCATTAAAATTTAGGGGAACAGTAGCTCGTCCCATTGATCTACAACATAGATATGCAAACTATAAGACTAAGTTCATGATAAATTAAGTTCAATTAATCATATTACTAAAGAACTCCCACTTAAATAGACATGCCTCAAGTCATCTAAGTGATACGTGATCCAAATCTACAAACCCTTGTCTGATCATCACGTGAGATGGGGTAGTCATCAATGGTGAACATCTCTATGTTGATCATATGTACTATATGATTCACGTTCGACCTTTTAGTCTCCAGTGTTCCGAGGCCATGTATGTACATGCTAGGCTCTTCAAGTTTAACCCAAGTATTCCACATCTGCAAAACTATCTTGCACCCGTTGTATGTGAACGTAGAGTCTATCACACCCGATCATCATGTAGTGTCTCAACACGACGAACTATAGCAACGATGCATACTCAAGGAGAACACTTTTACCTTGAAATTTAGTGAAGGGATCATCTTATAATGCTACCACCGTTCTAAGCAAAATAAGATGCATAAAGGATAAACATCACATGCAACCAAAATATGTGACATGATATGGCCATCATCATCTTGTGCTTTTGATCTCTATCTCCAAAGCATCGTCATGATCTCCATCATCACCGGCTTGACACCTTGATCTCTGTCATAGCGTCATGGTCGTTTCGCCAACTATTGCTTCTCCAACTATTGCTAACTCATAGCGATAAAGTAAAGCAATTACATGGCGTGTGCATTTCATACAATAAAGGGACAACCATAAGGCTCCTGCCAGTTGTCAGATATCTTAGAAAACATGATCATCTCATACAATAACATTTATCACATCATGTCTTGACCATATCATATCACAACATGCCCTGCAAAAACAAGTTAGACGTCCTCTACTTTGTTGTTGCAAGTTTTACATGGCTGCTACGGGCTTCTAGCAAGAACCGCGCTTACCTACGCATAAAACCACAACGGTGTTTTGTCAAGTTTGTTGTTTTAACCTTCTTCAAGGACCGGCAGCAGTCAAATTCGATTCGACTAAAGTAGGAGAAACAGACACCCTCGAACCACCTTTATGCAAAACTTGTTGCATGTTAGTCAGTGGAATCGGTCTCATGTTCATGGACATGTAAGGTTGGTCCGGGCCGCTTCATCCCACAATACCGCCGAATCAAAATAGGACGTTTGTGGTAAGCAGTATGACTATCACATCCCACAACTCTTTATGCTCTACTCTTGCATATCATCTACGCATAGACCTGTCTCATGATGCCACTGTTGGGAATCATTACATGGAAAACAAAAAAAATCCTACGCACACGCAATGATCTATCCATGGAGATGCATAACAACGAGGGGGAGAGTGTGTCTACGTACCCTCATAGACTGTAAGTGGAAGCGTTTCTCAATGCGGTATGTAGTCGAACTTCATTGCGCTTCAACCGATCAAGTACCAAACTCACGACACCTCCGCATTCTACACACGTTCAGCTCGGTGACGTCCCTCGCCTTCTTGATCTAGCAAGACGTCAAGGTAGTAGATGAGTTTCACCAGCACGAGGGCGTGGTGACGGTGATGGTGAAGTGATCCTCGCAGGGCTTTGCCTAAGCACTATGAAAATATGACCGGGGGTGTAAACGGTGGAGGGGGGCGCCGCACACGGCTAAAAAATTGTCTTGGGTGTCCTAGGCGCCCCCCACACACACATATATATATAAATATATATATATATATATAAGTGGGAGGGGGAGGTGAGAGGCCAGGAGGCGCCCCAAGTAGGACCGAATCCTACTTGGGCTCCTCCCTAGCCGCGACCCCCTGCCATATATACTACAAAAAAAGACACATCCCTGACATTTTGGGCCGAACGGAATTTTGTTCTGTCATGCTTATGACACTTCTATGACAATAATTGTGACAAAACCTGGTATCATCATAGATGTGGTGGGCTCCTAATTCTATGACAAAAAATCATGATAGAAAATGGGCTTTTCGTCCTGGGCGGGCCGGAGACGTAGTTGCATGACATTCTTTGGGCCGTCCATGATGGAGAATACCGTGGTAGAAGCGAGGGCGAGGAAAATATCGGGGAGTTCCCGGTTATGGTGGGTGGTCGGGGGCCGAGCGATGCGCATTTCTCACATACACGTAGGCGCGTGGGTGCAAGGCATTGGGCTCTAACTAAACCCGAGCGATTGCAATGCAGGCTACGTGTTACTGAACCCGAGCGATCGGTCGATGGCTATTAACTAAACCCGATCGAGCGATTCCTTCGCTATTGCTGCTAACTGAAGCCGATCGAACATTGCTGCCTCCTTCCCTTGATGAATAGTTAGTGTTGTTGGGGGGTTTGGATGAACAGTTTCCTGTGGGGGGTTGGATGAACAGGACCCCGTGGTAGTAGAGGCCATTGCCGCTGGATGAACAGTACCCCGATCGATCGAGCCGGTGCAGGGCTGGATGAACAGGTGTGGCGACCCGACCCGAATGGGTCAAGTGCCCCGTGCTCAGGTGTCATCCCTGGATCAGTAATGCTGACACCACACAGTACATAGAAGGATTTATAGCAGAGTGGCAATCACACACTTATTACAGCGTTGTCTCAAAAGAGAACTTATTACAATAAAAATGGCTTAAGGCCATCTAGTGTCGATAACAGCGGAAGACTTGGAAGATAAATGGGTCCATCAACTCCAACGGCATCACTGAGTATAGAACCACGACCTAAAAACACTTTACTCGTCGTCTGAAAAGTATGCAACATGAAAGTTGCAGCCCGAAAACGGGTCAGCACATGGAATATGCTGGCAAAGTAACACATAGAGAGTAATGGAATGAAACAGCTATACTATATGCATATATGGCTGGTGGAAAGCTCTATGGTTACAGTTTTGCGTAAAGCCAATTTTCCCTACTGCAAAGGAATAAATTTATTTAACTATCATGGTGGTTGTGAAACATTGAGAATGGTTGACAGCATTCTCAATCCCAATTAAGTGAACAATTAAAACCCAACAACATTAATTAGAAGTAACATGTTGAGATTCACATGATATTCAAGTACTAGATACTCAAGTTGTCCATAACCGGGGACACGGCTAATCATGATTAGTTTATACACTCTGCAGAGGTTTGCGCACTTTTCCCCACATGACTCGATCACCTCCATTTGTTTTCTCGCACTACACGGTGTTTGAGAAACGGATGACTGAGACATAGTCTTTCAGAAGCGCTAGCACCTTACATGTGGGGTAGACCGTACCACCTACAACCCCTACATCTGCTAGTCCACCCCATAAGAGTTCACACAACTTAGTCAACTATGCCAGAGCCCATAGTAGCATGCGGCTGCACACGGAAGTTTCTAGCATGAATTATCTTATGATCCCTTTGAGCCTGGGTGGCGGTCCGAAAAAAAACAGGCAAGTCCTGATAGACATCAGGTGCCTCAATCCACCCAGATGTGTGTTTAAGTTGCCACCTTAGATAAACCATTAAAATTATCAACTCACATCTGTCATGGATATCACTCACCCAATCCACGTCTACTAGCATAGCATGGCATAATAAGCAAACGTAGAAGTAACTCCCAAAGGTTTCATAATAATACAGGTAATAGGTACTACCTCATCTACTTCCCATCCCACAATTTAATTAGATCCTAATCATGCAATGTGAGAGGATTGATCTAATGCAATAAAACATGGGTTGTAGAAAAGGTATGATCAAAGTGTTACTTGCCTTGCTGATGATTCGCGAGTCCTAGGGTTTCGAAGAAACAAGCGGCGCAATCCGGGTGATCTATCGCAGACAAACAACAAGCACACAATAAGTACTCATCTAATGCACAGGTAAAACTCGAACAAGAGAACGAACCAGAAAGTTCAAATTAAGAACTCCGGTTGCAAAGTAAGAACGAACCGAACAAAGAAACGGAAAACAAACGGCGGAAGAAAACAACTCGGTTCTAGCAAGTTGAAACTAGGTCAAATTTTACCGAGGCAAAAACTTGTTTAAGTTGATTAGACAGAACGGCGGTTTCGAAACGAAACTCCAGGCGCTTGAATCACCTGATTCCGATAAACGAGCGAGAAGAAAGACTAGAACAAAGATCGGATCTGAGATCACGATCGCGGAATAAATCCGTCGAGAAGAAAAAGAAGAACGGTTAAGCGAACGGACGTTCATTAACCTAGAAGAATCCGGTGATCACGTTCGTTAGGACGAACGGTCCGGCGAACGGTCCAAAGGCAACTAAATCAGAAAAGAAAACGAATCCGATCTAGGGTTTCGGAAGAAACCCGAAACAAAAACCGATCTAGAAAACTGGAACGGTTTAGAGAAGAACCGGAAAGAAAACGAATCGGAAGAGAAGAAAAGAATCGGAACGATTAGAAGAAAACGATCCGAGGAAAAGAGACGTGGGGCAACCTCCGGCGAGGTCTCCGGCGAGGGGCTCCGGCAGTGGCGTTGGGAGGCGGCGGCATGGGCGAGGTGCGGTGGCGGCATGGGCAAGGTGCGGCGGCGGTGTGGGCAAGGTGCGGCGGCGTGGGTGTAGGGCGCGGGGTGGCGCTTGGGGCTTGGGGCTTGATTTGATGGGTTTAGAGGGGGGGTGTTGGGGTATTTATATTGGGGAGGGGAGGGGGTTTCTTGGGGTAGGGGACAAGAAATAGAGTAGGAAAAGGAATCCTAGATGAAAAAGAAAACGGAACAAAGGAAAGAGACTAGCCTAGAATCCTAAAAGGATTCGGCTAGAGCAAGAGGCGAGGCGGCGGCCTGGCTGGCGCCTGGCGCACGCGCGCGCAGGGAACTGGGGTGGCCGGCCGGCGGCTGGCTGGGCCTTGGCCCGGCTGGCCTGCGGGATTCCTTTTTTTTAAATGGTTTCGCGCGCAGAAAAACACAGAAAAGAAAATCTAAACGAGCTCCAAAAATTCTAAAGTAAATTTTCCCCGACTCCTAAAAATGAGTCGAACAAAATGAACTTTTCTCCGGACCTAATATGCAATTTTTGGAAACGCGCATTTTTCCCTATCCAAATAAAAAGCAAACAAAACTCCGGCAAACAAAATTGATCTATTTATTAAATCTTCATTTTTCCTCAATTTTGGGAAAGTCATATTATTCCCTCTCTTATATTTTTGATATCAGAAAATTATTGAAGATAAAATAAATAAATCAAATGATCCTCTTTTCAAAATTTGAGAAACTCGAATATGAAATTAACGAAATCTCCAACTCTCTCCGAGGGTCCTTGAGTTGCGTGAAATTTCTAGGATCGACCAAAATGCAAGAAAATATGATATGCATGATGATCTATGTATAACATTCCAAATTGAAAATTTGGGATGTTACAAACCTACCCCCCTTAAGATGAATCTCGCCCTCGAGATTCGGGTTGGCTAGAAAATAGGTGAGGGTGGTCTTTGAGCATATCTTCTTCTCTTTCCCAGGTGGCTTCATCCTCTGAGTGGTGGTTCCATTGAACTTTGCAAAACTTGATAACCTTGCTGTGGGTAACTCTGCTGGTGAAATCAAGAATCTTGACTGGCTTCTCCTCATACGTTAAGTTATCCTTCAACTGAATCGCTTCGAGTGGTACTGTATCTCTTAGCGGTACCTCCGCCATCTCGGCATGACATTTCTTCAGCTGAGAAACATGGAATACATCATGAACTCCTGATAGTCCCTCTGGTAATTCCAACTTATAAGCGACTTCTCCCATACGTTGCAAGATCTTATATGGTCCAACGAAACGCGGTGCTAATTTTCCCTTAACTCCAAAGCGCTTAACTCCTCGAAGTGGGGATACTCGAAGATAAACTCTATCTCCGGTTTCGTAAACTATCTCCTTGCGTTTAGAATCTGCGTAGCTCTTCTGCCTGGACTGGGCTACCTTGAGCCTATCGCGAATCAACTTAACTTTTTGTTCAGACTCCTTAATCAAATCCGGTCCAAAGAATTGACGGTCTCCAACTTCGTCCCATGACAACAGTGTCCTGCACCTCCTTCCGTAAAGCTTCGAAAGGTGCCATGTTCAAACTGGTTTGATAACTGTTGTTATAAGAAAACTCCGCATACGGCAAGTTATTGTCCCAACTAGATCCATAATCTAGTGCACAAGCTCTCAGCATATCTTCCAAAATCTGATTGACTCTCTCGGTCTGTCCATCTGTCTGAGGATGAAAAGCTGTGCTGAACTCTAGTCTGGTTCCTAAAGTTTCATGCAACTGATTCCAAAACTTTGAGGTAAATTGGGTTCCTCTATCTGATACAATACTCCTCGGAACTCCATGCAAACAAATGATCCTAGTCATGTATATCTTTGCCAACTTAGCACTGGTGTAAGTGGTCTTAACTGGAATAAAATGTGCTACCTTTGTCAAACGATCAACTACTACCCATATCGAATCATAGCCTGATTTTGTCCTAGGTAGTCCTATGATAAAATCCATGCCTATCTTATCCCACTTCCATTCAGGTATTGGCAATGGTTGTAACAATCCTGTTGGCTTCTGATGCTCTGCCTTTACTCTCTGACATACGTCACAAACTGTTACATATGCTGCAATATCCTTCTTCATTCCGGTCCACCAGAATGTTTCCTTCAAATCCAAATACATCTTGGTATTCCCTGGGTGAATCGAATACGGTGAATCATGTGCCTCTTGCAAAATCAACTTCCTGATCTCTGGGTCATTTGGCACATAAACACGGTCTTCAAACCATAGGGTGTCGTGCTCATCCTCACGAAATCCTTTTGCTTTTCCTTCGCAAAATTTCTCTTTTATAGCAGCAATCTCCTTGTCAGATTTCTGAGCTTCTCTGATTTTATCCATCAATGTTGACTGAATCTCCAATGTTGCTACATAGCCTCTCGGAACTATTTCCAAACATAGCTCACGAAGGGTTTCTGCTAACTCCTTTGATACTTCTCCCGTCACTAGGGTGTTGACATGGCTCTTACGGCTCAATGCATCGGCTACTACATTAGCTTTTCCGGGATGGTAATGCAATCTCATGTCATAATCCTTGATGAGCTCCAACCATCTCCTTTGTCGGAGGTTCAACTCCTTCTGAGTGAAAATGTACTTCAAACTCTTGTGATCCGTGTACACCTCACAATGATTTCCAATGAGGAAATGTCTCCACGTCTTCAATGCATGCACTACGGCTGCTAACTCCAAATGATGCGTGGCATAATTCAACTCATGAGGCTTCAGTTGCCATGAAGCATATGAAACAACTCTTCCTTCCTGCATAAGCACTGCTCCAAGTCCTCGACGTGAAGCGTCGCAATACACCTCATAATCCTTGGTCCGATCTGGCAAAATCAATACTGGTGAGGTGACCAAACGTTTCTTCAACTCCTGGAAACTAGCTTCACACTCCTCAGTCCATTTGAACTTAGTATCCTTCTTCAACAACTCCATCATAGGCTTCGCAATCTTTGAAAAATTCTCAATGAATCTCCGGTAGTATCCTGTGAGTCCAAGAAAACTCCGGATCTCTCCAACTGTCGTTGGTGATTCCCATTCGGTTACGGTCTCAACCTTAGTGGGGTCAACTGATATACCTTCTCCGGATATAACGTGTCTGAGGAATCCAACTTCCTTCAACCAAAACTCACATTTGCTAAATTTGGCGTATAACTGATGTTCCGTTAGTTTCTCCAAAACCAAACGCAAATGTTCCTTATGCTCCTCTTCATTCTTTGGATAAACCAGGATGTCATCAATGAACACTACGACGAACTTATCCAAAAACTCCATAAACACTTTGTTCATCAGGTTCATGAAATAGGCAGGTGCGTTAGTCAATCCAAATGACATAACGGTATACTCATACAGTCCATATCTCGTGGTGAATGTTGTCTTAGGTATGTCCTGCTTTCGAATCTTCAATTGATGGTACCCTGATCGCAAATCGATCTTGGAAAACACTTTAGCTCCTAGCAATCGATCAAACAGATCGTTGATCATTGGCAGTGGGTACTTGTTCTTGATGGTTACTTCATTCAATCCCCGATAATCAACAACCATCCTTAATGATCCATCCTTCTTTTCCACTAGAAGTACGGGTGATCCCCAAGGCGAAGAACTTGGGCGAATGTAACCTTTATCCAATAACTCCTTAATCTGATTCTTAATTTCCACCAAATCCTTTGCTGGCATCCGGTATGGTCGCTTCGATATTGGGCCTGTGCCTGGCAATAACTCAATCAAAAACTCAATGTCTCTATCCGGTGGCATGCCTGGTAATTCCTCAGGAAATACATTAGGAAAATCCTTTACCACTGGTACCTCGTCTTGCACAACTCCTATTAAGCAGTTCACTTGTGTCCTGTTTGGCACATGCCGGGATACATACTTGATCCTTCTTCCTTCTGGTGTGGTAAGTAAAATTGACTTACTAGCACAGTCGATGTTTCCTCCATACATTGACAACCAATCCATGCCTAATATCACATCCAATCCTTGAGATTCCAACACTATTAGGTCTGAGGGAAACACATAGTTACCAATCCTTAATGGTAACCGATCACACCATCGTCTAGCCATGAACTCCGCTCCTGGTGAGCTTACTAACATGGGTGACCTAAGGGCTTGGGTTGGCAGGTTATACTTATCCACAAATCCCCTAGTTATGTGTGAATGCGGTGCACCAGTGTCAAAAAGAACAAGTGCAGTAAATGACTTAACCAAAAACTTACCGATTACTGCATCGAACTGATCTTCAACCTCCTCCACATTAACGTGGTTCACCTGTCCCCTATTGAAAGGGTTCGGCTTTTTCCCAGAGCTTCCATTGCCATTTCCATTCTGGCCTTCGGGACATTCATTGGCATAATGTCCAGTCTTGGAACACTTGAAACAGGTGACTTGACTCAGATCTCTCTTGGTTGGGGTCGATGGGGTGGTTCGGTTCTGGCCGTTGCTTCCTCCATTCCCATTACCATTCTTGTGGCCATTATGGTTGTGCGAGCTACCTCCTCCATGGGTGTGCTAAAACTGAAATCCCGGTTTAGGGGCAAAACGGGGCTTCTGCTGGGCTCCAGAGTTATACTTCCCCTGTCCATACTTCCTCTTACGGTTCTCAATCTGTTGTTGCTTCCTTCAATCATGATGGCACGATCTACCAACTCCTGGTAGTTGTTGAAGGTGGCTACCATCAACTGCATGCTTAGCTCATCATTCAATCCTTCCAGAAACTTCTCCTTCTTAGCTGCATCCGTAGCAACGTCATCTGGGGCATAACGTGCTAACTTGCTGAAGTCGTCAACGTACTGGCCAACTGTCCTTCCTCCTTGGCGTAAGTTGCGAAACTCTCGCTTCTTCAGGGCCATAGCTCCTGCTGAAACATGGGCAGTGCGGAAAGCTTGCTGAAACTGATCCCATGTGACAGTGTCAACTGGGTAAGTGGCTGTGAAATTCTCCCACCATGTTGCCGCGGGTCCGTCAAGCTGGTGAGCGGCAAACTTCACTTTCTCACCATCCGTGCATCCTGCGGTGGTCAACTCCCTTCCTATCTTGCGGAGCCAATTGTTTGCTACTATTGGCTCGGTGCTACTGGAAAACACCGGCGGGTTCAGCCTAAGGAAACCGGCTAAGTGGTCAACAGGTGGTGGTGGTGGTGGTGGGTTGTTGTTGTTGTTCTGCTGGTTCTGGACTAACATCTATATCAATTGATTCTGCTGCTGGATCAACTGAGTGAGCTCCGGTGGAAATCCATTGTCACGTCTTGGAGGCATCTGAGGGTTTAGAAAAGATGAGAATTGAGAATAGAGTGAGGTCTAAAGGGAAAACACTACCCATATGCACATGAGCAAATGCACACAAAATCACTCAAATCAATCAAACAAGGGCTTACAAACGGTCTAACTATCGCAAAAGTGCTCGACTATAATGTTTACATGGGGGAATACTACTACTATCTGGTGGTCATCTAGAAATTTGAACCGATGGAAGACTCCATGATATCTGCTCCAGCTTCGTCTTCAAAGTCGGGTTCACTTGGATCCGAATCGGTGTCGTCGATGATGATGTAGTTGTCCGGACATGCGACGTACTCGTCCTCCTCCTTGATGCTAACTTCCTCTTGAGTTCTTCAATCTCCTGCTTAAGATCGTTATTGTATCTTGCTAGAGCTACGATCTCGTCCATGTAGTCCTTGCGTGTAGACTTCAGTTCTCCTTCTAGCTCGATGATCCTTGCCTTCGCATTCTTCAATTCTATCATATCATTGCACATCTGGTTCTCGTGGCGTCGAATGTGCTGGTTTAACTCCTGGATGAAAGATGCAATGGATCTATCCTTCTTGGTGCTGACTAACTCCCATTGTTCATCTCGGCGTCCACAAATCTGGTAGATAGTGTCCTTGAGGTCCTCTTGGTAAACTTCTCCAATGCGTCCTATGGTGATATGAGCTGCCATGCTCCTTCCCAGACTCCAGGTTGGTGCATTGAAAACACTATCTATAGGCTTTGTGATTGGCGCGAATGTCCTCCCCGGAACATGAGCTTGAATCTTCCAGCGCTCCTCTTCAGGCAGAGTGGCGTTGAAGGTTCCCGTGAAGCTTGGTAGTCCAATGTTCAGGTACTTGGTGACTTCCTTTAGGTGAAATCCAAATGGTGTGCCTTCATCCGGTTGAGCGTACTTAATCTTCACGTTCGTCATCCTAATAGAGTAGAAAAGATGAGGAGTTAGAAAATGAGAAGAGAAGGGTAATCTATGGCTTTAACTTAGTGGTCGTGACCTACAGTCCGCATGTGCTCTGATACCATTCTCTGTGGCGACCCGACCCGAATGGATCAAGTGCCCTGTGCTCAGGTGTCATCCCTGGATCAGTAATGCTGACACCACACAGTACATAGAAGGATTTATAGCAGAGTGGCAATCACACACTTATTACAGCGTTGTCTCAAAAGAGAACTTATTACAATAAAAATGGCTTAAGGCCATCTAGTGTCGATAAGAGCGGAAGACTTGGAAGATAAATGGGTCCATCAACTCCAACGACATCACTGAGTATAGAACCACGACCTAAAAATACTTTACTCGTTGTCTGAAAAGTCTGCAACATGAAAGTTGCAGCCCGAAAACGGGTCAGCACATGGAATATGCTGGCAAAGTAACACATAGAGAGTAATGGAATGAAACAGCTATACTATATGCATATATGGCTGGTGGAAAGCTCTATGGTTACAGTTTTGCGTAAAGTCAATTTTTCCCTACTGCAAAGGAATAAATTTATTTAACTATCATGGTGGTTGTGAAACATTGAGAATGGTTGACAGCATTCTCAATCCCAATTAAGTGAACAATTAAAACCCAACAACATTAATTAGAAGTAACATGTTGAGATTCACATGATATTCAAGTACTAGATACTCAAGTTGTCCATAACCGGGGACACGACTAATCGTGATTAGTTTATACACTCTGCAGAGGTTTGCGCACTTTTCCCCACATGACTCGATCGCCTCCATTTGTTTTCTCGCACTACACGGTGTTTGAGAAACGGATGACCGAGACATAGTCTTTCAGAAGCGCTAGCACCTTACATGTGGCGTAGACCGTACCACCTACAACCCCTACATCTGCTAGTCCACCCCGTAAGAGTTCGCACAACTTAGTCAGCTATGCCAGAGCCCATAGTAGCATGTGGCTGCACACGGAAGTTTCTAGCATGAATTATCTTATGATCCCTTTGAGCCTGGGTGGCGGTCCGAAAAAAACAGGCAACTCCTGATAGACATCAGGTGCCTCAATCCACCCAGATGTGTGTTTAAGTTGCCATCTTAGATAAACCATTAAAATTATCAACTCACATCTGTCATGGATATCACTCACCCAATCCACGTCTACTAGCATAGCATGGCATAATAAGCAAACGTAGAAGTAACTCCCAAAGGTTTCATAATAATACAGGTAATAGGTACTACCTCATCTACTTCCCATCCCACAATTTAATTAGATCCTAATCATGCAATGTGAGAGGATTGATCTAATGCAATAAAACATGGGTTGTAGAAAAGGTATGATCAAAGTGTTACTTGCCTTGCTGATGATTCGCGAGTCCTAGGGTTTCAAAGAAACAAGCGGCGCAATCCGGGTGATCTATCGTAGACAAACAACAAGCACACAATAAGTACTCATCTAATGCACAGGTAAAACTCGAACAAGAGAACGAACCAGAAAGTTCAAATTAAGAACTCGGGTTGCAAAGAAAGAACGAATCGAACAAAGAAACGGAAAACAAACGGCGGAAGAAAACAACTCGGTTCTAGCAAGTTGAAACTAGGTCAAATTTTACTGGGGCAAAAACTTGTTTAAGTTGATTAGACGGAACGGCGGTTTCGAAACGAAACTCCAGGCACTTGAATCACCTGATTCCGATAAACGAGCGAGAAGAAAGACTAGAACGAAGATCGGATCTGAGATCACGATCGCGGAATAAATCCGTCGAGAAGAAAAAGAAGAATGGTTAAACGAACGGACGTTCGTTAACCTAGAAGAATCCGGTGATCACGTTCGTTAGGACGAACGGTCCGGCGAATGGTCCAAAGGCAACTAAATCGGAAAACAAAACGAATCCGATCTAGGGTTTCGGAAGAAAACCGAAACAAAAACCGATCTAGAAAACCGGAACGGTTTAGAGAAGAACCGGAAAGAAAACGAATCGGAAGAGAAGAAAAGAATTGGAACGATTAGAAGAAAACGATCCGAGGAAAAGAGACGCGGGGCAACCTCCGGCGAGGTCTCCAGCGAGGGGCTTCGGCGGCGGCGTTGGGAGGCGGCGGCGTTGGGAGGCGGTGGCGTGGGTGAGGTGCGGCGCGGCGTGGGCAAGGTGCGGCGGCGGTGTGGGCAAGGTGCGGCGGCGCGGGTGTAGGGCGCGGGGTGGCGCTTGGGGCTTGGGGCTTGATTTGATGGGTTTAGAGGGGGGTGTTGGGGTATTTATATTGGGGAGGGGAGGGGGTTTCTTGGGGTAGGGGACAAGAAATAGAGTAAGAAAAGGAATCCTAGATGAAAAAGAAAACGGAACAAAGGAAAGAGACTAGCCTAGAATCCTAAAAGGATTCGGCTAGAGCAAGAGGCGAGGCGGCGGCCTGGCTGGCGCCTGGCGCACGCGCGCGCAGGGAGCTGGGGTGGCCGGCCGGCGGCTGGCTGGCTGGGCCTTGGCCCGGCTGGCCTGCGGGATTCCTTTTTTTTTAAACGGTTTCGCGCGCAGAAAAACACAGAAAAGAAAATCTAAACGAGCTCCAAAAATTCTAAAGTAAATTTTCCCCGACTCCTAAAAATGAGTCAAACAAAATGAACTTTTCTCCGGACCTAATATGCAATTTTTGAAAACGCGCATTTTTCCCTATCCAAATAAAAAGCAAACAAAACTCCGGCAAACAAAATTGATGTATTTATTAAATCTTCATTTTTCCTCAATTTTGGGAAAGTCATATTATTCCCTCTCTTATATTTTTGATATCAGAAAATTATTGAAGATAAAATAAATAAATCAAATGATCCTCTTTTCAAAATTTGAGAAACTCAAATATGAAAATAACGAAATCTCCAACACTCTCCGAGGGTCCTTGAGTTGCGTGAAATTTCTAGGATCGACCAAAATGCAAGAAAATATGATATGCATGATGATCTATGTATAACATTCCAAATTGAAAATTTGGGATGTTACAAGAGGACCCCGTGGAGGGCTGGTGGAACAGTAGCCGGTGGAGGGATGGATGAACAGTAGAACGTGGAGGGGTGGTTGAACAGGACCCCGTGGAGAGGGCGGGTTGAACAGTAGCCGGTGCGGGAGCGCGCGGTGGAGGCTGGATGAACAGGAGCCCGTGGATGAACAGTCGCAGGTGGACGCTGGAGGAGGTCGACAATGGATGAACTGTAGCCCGTGGAGGCAGTCGACGGTGGATGAACAGTAGCCTGTGGAGGCAGACAACGGTGGAGATGAACAGTATCCCGTGGAGTCCTATTTTGCAGTAGGCCACACCCCTCCCGATGAACAGAACCCCCGTTTTGACCGTAGTGCTCCAACACAAGTCCGTTTCCTCCGTTTTGCGGTACGCCACACCCCTCCCATTTAAGAGGACCCCTTTTCCACCGTAGGAGGTCCAAGAGAAGTCCGTTTCCTCCGTTTTGCGGTACGCCAGACCCCTCCCGATGAACAGGATCCCGTTTCGACCGTGGCCGGTCGAACACAAGGCCGTTTCCTCTGTTCTGCAGTACGCCAGGCCTTGTTTTCCATCGGTTGTTCCGTCCAAGCCGGTTGGCTCCCGGTGAACACGACAACGCATTCCGTTCCGACCTAGTCGGTTGCCTCCCCATGATCACAACGACGACGCAGCTTCTCCATTCCTACCCAGCCATGTACACGAGCCCTGGCCATATGTATGCGCGAGTAGGCGTTCGAGACCCCGCCCGTATGTATGTACATGGCCGTATTTACTTTCTTTCACCCTGGCCGATGTACGTACATGTACATGCTATGTGCGCGCCTCTACTACGACACGTGCCCTTCCTTACACGGCCACGGTTCATCGCTGCAGCCTGCAGACAGACCGATCGTATATACGTACACATTCGTGACCAGAATGACAACGCTACGTATGCTTCGACCGGGTGGGTCCCGACTTTAGGCACTCCCTTGCGTGCGAAGATGTAGCTGGTGGGTCCCAGCAATCAGGGGGGAAACATTTTTTGGTGAAATACGGTGGCCCGTCCGGTGGGTCCCTGCTGCGGGTGGAGGAATCATTATTTTTCGCGTAATAAGGAAGCACTTCCTTGTTGCGTCCGTGGACCCAGCTGTCAGCCTCTCCACGTACAGTACTCTTCCGATGGAAGTCGTTCCTTGACCATGTTGACCACACCGTGCCAAGAGCACTAGGGCGGTGGACGACGGCGAGGCCTAGGAAGGGGACGATGCGGAGCCAGGGAAGACGCGGCAGTGGATGCCCACACGGAGAGGAGTATGAGGGTTCACTGGTTCGACTTCGATGTGAGGCTATCATCACCGCAAATAACAAGGTGTGTGGGTGAGTGGAGGGATGGCCTGGCCAGCGGTGGGAGTAGTAGGGGCGGTGAGGCCTCCACGGCAGCACAGCTGGCCACGTGAGGTAGGAGTAGGCGGCACGACCGACGCTGCTTTGGGCGGCTGGAGCAAGAAGACCAGAGGTTGAAGAAGCACTGCGGCCGTTGGATGGACATCGTATGGTCACTGGAGCTAGAATCATTCATATTGACTAAGTTAACAAAGCCCTCCGTCCCCATCAACTTAGTAGGCCCACAAGTCAGCCTCCCACTATGATGGGTCCCAGATAGAAGGGGGAGTATTCATTTTTTATGCGTAATATGGAGGCACTTCCTTGCGTGCGAAGA
>NC_057800.1:447405005-447462039 GCF_018294505.1 Triticum aestivum | reverse complement strand
CCCAGATGTTAGGTGGAGGAATCATTATTTTGCACGTAATAAGGAGGCATTTACTTGTGTGCGGCCGTGGACCCAGCTGTCAGCCTCTCCACGTACAGTCCACGTCCGATGGATGTCGTTCATTGACCATGTTGACCATGCCGCGCCGAGAGCACCCGTGCGGTGGGCGATGGTGAGGCCTAGGAAGGGGACGACGCGGAGCCAGGGAAGATGCGGAAGTGGATACCCACACTGAGAGGAGTACGAGGGTTCACTAGTTCGGCTGCCGTCACCGCAGAATAACAGGGGGTGTGGGTGAGTAGAGGGATGGCCTGGCCAGCGGTGGGAGTACTAGGGGCGGTGAGGCCTCTACGGCAGCACAACCGGTCATGGGAGGCAGGAGCAGGCGGCCCGACCGGTGCTGCTTTGGGCGGCTGGAGCAAGAAGACCAGAGGTTGAAGAAGCACGACGGCCGTTGGATGGACATCATACGGTCACTGGAGCTAGAATAGTTTATAATGACTAAGTTGACAAAGCCCCTGGTACGCGTCAACTTAGTAGGCCCACAGGTCGGCCTCCGAAATGGTGTGCCCCAGATGTCAGGGGGAGAAATCATATTTTGGGCGGCTTAAGCTTGAATATCCGAGATTGAAGAAGTAGGACGACATCCCTTGGATGGACATCCAACGGCCACTGCTGCTATAACTGTGTGTTGACTATAAGTTGACAAAGCCTTGCATACGCATCAACTTACTTTTTTTAGGGGACGCGTCAACTTAGTAGGCCCACAAGTGTGTGGCGGAGAACTTATAGCCCATTTGTGATTTGTAAGAATGTACAACCCATTTTTGAATTCTGATGGAATTTACTACAACCTATTTACAGTTTGTTAAAAGTACATCCCTTTTTCTAGCAAGGACAATGATTAATAATTTCAACCAACCATTTAAAACAGAATTCAAAAAAAGTTCCCACATTTTGATGGGGTCCGAAATATTTTTATCCTGAAACTTCTAGTCAGATTAAATACAATTTCAATATAAATTTGTATTACGTAAAAATCCAACGAAACATTGCGCGCGCAACAATTAATGAAATTAAAATTTTCAAAATCAAAAAAATAATATTTTATAAACTAATTACGTGTTTGGTGCATTTTTTATAGTTATTGCCCGGTTTTAATAATTACATCCCATTTAATATTTATTAAAGCCCATTTTCCTATTAAGCCTAATGCATCCCTTCTAGGAAAGATTTGCAGCCAAGTGGGGCAGAGAATAACAAGTTGACCTTGCCTGGGTATTCCTAAAAAAATTATAGCTAGGCTAGCCATTTTCAGCTTGAAAAAAATAATATCTGGGATGGATATCTGGCCTGAGCTAGGCAGGCCACAGCCCGCCCAGTTAATACCATGCTCTCCTTTGAACAACAACGAAAACATCGCTCAAGAAAAACTCTGCAGTGCTCAGACCTCAAAAACACAAATACTGGTCGAGCTGCTTGGTCCCAGTTGTCGGTCGCTCCTTGTGCAATTCTCTCGTTTATTGACTACATAGGTTGACAATGGTGTGGGACCGTGATGTCAGGAAACCAGGAGGAAGCAAAAAATATAGTTGTACATAATAAGGAGGCACTTGCATACGTACGGCTATGGTCCTAGTGGGTCCCTACTGTCATCCAGTCAAAATAAAGTCATCTCCTGAATCCTCATGTTCGTTGACCATCTTGATAATTCTTGGCGCCACGGCGAGCGCAACAACTCGAAGGACGATGGAGAGGGCCTCGCGGGCCCTATGGATGGTCTGATACAGCGTCCGCTGCTCATTCAAGAAGTCGGGATCATCGGACACCTATGAGCACGTTTGAGAGACTGAGACGGCATGAAACGGTAAGGCCGCGCTTGGGAGCTCTGGTTTATTTCACACTTGTATTAAGATACAAGTGTAATTTACTCGTCATTGGAAATAACGCATAAAATACAGGCGTAATGAAATCGAGGGCCCGAGGTCTGTAAGTAAAACCGATGGGTTACGCGTGTAATTTGATAGACCGGTGTATATTTTACTAGTCTAATCCAACCAAGTGCTTCGCCCGAGACCACCTGCTTTTATTTACAAGCGGTTTTGGTTGGAAAACGACGATCCAATCACGGCCTAAGATGATGAGTTGGTCGGAAGATCATATGGTTTCACCTCTAACCTACTTGAGTTGTCGTATAGGCTATGAATGAAACATAAGACAATGAACTTCTTAAGCATAGAAACAACAGAAGAGGATGATCTTCTTAACATGCAAATCACGGGCATTAGATCAACATGCAAAACAATATGAAGCATTATTCTCCGGAGGCACGGTGAACAGCTCGTGATGCCGCATGCCATAGCATTCCAAGCTCAACTTTCCAAACAAACTTATAAGGTCTGGTATTACATAGAAAACATTCAGAACAAACTCTTAACATACCTTACATAAGTCAACATTCATGTGACTATGCATCTCAACAAAGTAAATATTTACTTCTGAACTAAAGACAGGAATAGGAAAAACGATCGACGTTGCTCACAGCAAAGGGTGTCCCACTCAAAAATATCAAATGCATGTCTTCTGGCTAACATCAATGAGCAAAAATTGACAAGGTTTTCCAATTCCAATATGTTAAACTAATGTCTTCTTGCTAACATCAATGATTAAACCTTGACAAGCTTTTCCCATTCAAAATATGTAATGCCTACGATTGTGGAACGGGCAGGGTTTGTCATCAGTTTGTCATCTGATAGTCTGGTGGCTCAAGGTGACGATGAATGATTAGAGAACCATTCGATGTATTGTGCATGATGAAGTATTATGGAGGACACAAACCATTTGAACATTTTGTGCAGTTCCACTAAAATCAAGCTGAGCATCCCTATGGATTTCGTATTTATATGCTGCCAGAAAACAAAGACACATTAGCACACACATGAATATTGGCCCCAGTGTCAACCCACCAATCGGTGGACTAACAAACTGGAATTACGGTAAATAGATTACCATACCCAGATGCCCCTTCATTGTTGCTTCGAGTGACATTGACAGACTTGGAGTCCTGTCCTGGCTTCTTGGTACTTGTTGGCCCAGTGTTCCTCCGAACTCCAAGTAAAGCAGCCATCTCTCTTTTTGTCTTTCTTCTTACCCTTCTTAATGGCCGACGCTGGCAGCTCCATTCAAACATATAGTCTGGTGGCTCAAGGTGACGATGAATGATTAGAGAACCATTCGATGTATTGTGCATGATGAAGTATTATGGAGGACACAAACCATGTGAACATTTTGTGCAGTTCCACTAAAATCAAGCTGAGCATCCCTGTGGATTTCGTATTTATATGTTGCAAGAAAACAAAGACACATCAGCACACACATGAATATTGGCCCCGATGTCAACCCACCAATCGGTGGACTAACAAACTGAAAGTACGGTAAACAGATTACCATACCAAGATGCCCCATCATTGTTGCTTAGCATGACATTAACAGATTTGGAGTCCTGTCCTGGCTTCTTGTACTTGTTTGGGCACTTTTTGCTCAGTGCACTCCATGTGTTGTAGAGTTTCCTATGCTCCACCAGCGTCTACTAATACTCTGTAAAGCTTCTCGATCATTCCTTGTGTAATGTAGCGCAAACAGTGAATGCTTCTTTCTGCAAAGTGGTAAGACCAACTGGACCCACTAATGCAGCAGTTTGCCTTAGACACATTGGCTCCTTTTGTGTAGTTCAACTAAAATCAAAGTCAGAATAAAACCGAGCTTTAATTTTGATATCCCTGTAAGCAACAATAGGTATAAGGGAAGAAATAATGGTTGATGACTTGTACTCCCAGAAGAAAAACATCTACCGATCTACCTTATCTTAGTGGGAAACAAAGCAGGAGAGTAGCAATTCTCAATCAGTGTGATTCATTCATATTAACTGAGACATTATCTTAACAATGCCTTGTTTCAACATGTATAAAGAACGACAAAGTAGAAAAGTACCATTCCTAAAACAATGCGACTAATTCATTTTAACACAGACATTATCTTAACAATACCTTGGTTAAACATGTAGAAAGAACTACAAAGCAGGATAGTACCATTTGTAAAACATTGTAACTGATATATAATAACATAGACATTATCTGAACAATACATTTCTTAAACATGTACTCCGGCCGATCCCTAACAGAAATGGTACTCCCGCCGATCCCTAACAAGTGTTGCAGTTTTGAACTACGATTCAGTAGTTAATTCTGAGGAAAGTCGGTACTGACCTTTCAAGACCAAGATTTGAAACAACTCGTGAGGAAGACCTAAAAGAGATCTCAACACATATATGGAAATCTGGTCTCCTTTTGGGCAGTTGCACCAAAATTAAGTGAAGCAAAATGTTGCAATAGCAACAAGTTGAATAGATATCCCTGTTTTAACAGAGGCAAAAAGGAATCAGTTATTGGCCAAGAAAGGAGAATGAAACACGCGACCACAAAAATGGTAATCCTGCCAATCCCTAACAAGTGTTGCAGTTTTGAACTAAGATTCAGTAGTTAATTCTGACAGTGGCATTGCTTAATTTTACCAGTGACATTAGATTAACAAAATGCATAAAAAGATCCAGGGAGAGTGGGCGCAACAACAACATGTGCTTCCGTCTACTTATAAAGGGGGTGATGCAGAGTTTGTTGTAACAAAGCAACAAGCATCATGTTTGGGTTGGTCCCATTTTTGTTCACTACTTAATGGGAAAAGACAGCAATACAATAGCTTCAATTCATCATTTATTTAAAATAGTACCAATACAAGTAGCACAACATCGCAAAGCACACTGCACAACCATGTGGATGAAGGCATGTAATGACCTTTCATGAGATGACCAAGATAAAACACGAATCTACCAACACGAATAGGAAATGCCATCTCGTTTTGTGCAGTTGCACTGAAATCAAGCAAAGTTGCCGGTGTGACATTTAAGTTTGCTATAACAACAAGTTGAATAGATATCCCTGTTTTAACAGAGGCAAAAAAGGAAACAACTACTGGCCAATAAAGGAGGATGAAACATGCGGCCACAAAAAGAAGCATCTACCTTATCTTGATGGAAAACAAAGTATAGGACAGTAGCATTTCTAAAACGGTTGCATTGATTCATATTAACAGAGAAATTCTCTTAAAACAGTTCAGTAGTTAATTCTGAGAGTGGCATTGCTTAATTTTACTAGTGGCATTAGATTAAGAAAAAGCATAAACAGTTTCAGGGGAGAGTGGGCACAACAACACCATGTGCTTCCATCTACTTATAAAGGGGGTGATGCAGAGTTTGTTGTAACAAAGCAACAAGCATCATGTCTGGGTTGGAACGATTTTTGCCCACTTAATGGTAAAAGACGACAGTTCAGTAGCTTCAATTCAACATTTATCCAAAACAGTACCAATACAAGTAGCACAACATCTCAAAGCACACTGCAGTATCATGTGGATGAAAGTCGGTGATGAACTTTCTTGACCAAGATTTGAAGCAACTTCCGAGGAGGACTTGAAAGAAATCCCAACACATATATGAAAATCCATGATCTCCTTTTGTGCAGTTCCACCAAAATTAAGCAAAGTTGCTGGTGTGGCATTCAAGTTGAACTGCACAAAACACTCTTAAAACAAAAGTGTTTCGCGTAGCGAAGCAAAATGTCGCAGTAGCAACAAGTTGAATAGATATCCTTGTTTTAACAGAGGCAAAAAAAGGGAACAACTACTGACCAATAAAGGAGGATGAAACATGCGCCACAAAAATGGTAATCCCGCCAATCCCTAACAAGTGTTGTAGTTTTGAACTAAGATTCAGTAGTTAATTCTGAGAGTGGCATTGCTTAATTTTACCAGCAGCATTAGATTAACAAAAAGCATAAACAGTTCCAGGGGAGAGTGGGCGAAACAACACCATGTGCTTCCATCTACTTATAAAGGGGGTGATGCAGAGTTTGTTGTAACAAAGCAACAAGCATCATGTCTGGGTTGGTACCATTTTTGTTCACTACTTAATGGAAAAAGAGAGCA
This sequence comes from Triticum aestivum, assembly GCF_018294505.1. Taxonomy (NCBI): domain Eukaryota; kingdom Viridiplantae; phylum Streptophyta; class Magnoliopsida; order Poales; family Poaceae; genus Triticum; species Triticum aestivum. The sequence continues at coordinate 447,456,000 of NC_057800.1, read as the reverse complement.
ATACAATAGCTTCAATTCAACATTTATTTAAAACAGTACCAATACAAGTAGCACAGCATCCCAAAACACACTACACGATGATGTGGATGAAGGCAAGTACCAATTTGTCATGACGCACACAAGATCACCTACGAATCTGCCAACATGAATAGGAAATCCAATCTCGTTTTGTGCAGTTGCACTGAAATCAAGCAAAGTCGCCGGTGTGACGTTTAAGTTTGCTATAGCAACAAGTTGAATAGATATCCCTGTTTTAACAGAAAAGGAAACAATTACTGGCCAATAAAGGAGGATGAAACAAACAGCGACAAAAAGAAGCAGCTAACTTATCTTGATGGAAAACAAAGTAGGACAGTAGCGTTTGTAAAACGGTTGCATTCATTCATTTTAATAGAGACATTCTCTTAAAACAACATTCATTAAGAATATAATTTAATTTTAACAGTGGCATTGCTTCAATTTTCCAGCAGCATTCTTAGCTTAACAACAGCAAAATAGTTGTATGGGACATGGGACATGGGACATGCCAGCACCATGTGCATCCACACGTATAAATGGGTGATGCAGAGTATGTAGCCAAGCAGCATATCTGCTTTGGTCCCATGTTTGTTCTCTTTGAACCATTTTCCTATGTGAGGGCAGCAAATCTAGTCCTGCACAAACTACTTGCCCCCAGTTTCTTTCCCTTTTCAATAAAGAGATCGGTTCCTTACAAATGTGTGTACTAGGTTACCTCTTTTTCCCTTTTCGGCCAACAAAGCGGCTAGATAGCCAGTCTGTACTACTTTCCCTCCCTCCTTTCCTCATTGAACCACGTCCTAGATTCATGCTCCACCCCACCGCACCCTTCTTTCCTCTCTGAACCAAGACCTAGATTCGACTACAGAATCGAAAAAGATTCGCATGCAGCTAGAGCAATGACAGTTTCAAAGAAACTTATACCTTAGGATCGTCGGGATGTGGCAAGGCGTGCAGCGGGAGGCCGGATCTGCCCACACTACGTACGGCAGTGAGAAAGAAGGGGTCGGTGGCCCTCCCGCACAGGCGCTGGGTGAAAGAGAATAGCGCAGCTGGCAGTGGATTGCCTCCCTCGCCGAAGGCGATAGAGTGAACACTACACCTCCTCCCCTTCCCGGTGCGACGGGATCCAGACGCCTCCTTCACCAGCTGTGAGGGGGGAGAGAGAGACAGAGGCCATAATGCAGTCTTGTTTAGATCTGGTGAAGAGGGTGAGAGACTGTGAATATAGCAAACCCTAGCAAAGGAACGCTGAGCCTCCAGCGTGTGTGTGTGTGTGTCTATATATATAGTCGCGCTATTCGTCACCCTGGGTGAGCAATAGTTATTCTTCACCCCCTTCTATTTTACCATCAATGCACCGTAATTTTACGTTTTGTAAGTTTTGTCTTATTTCCGACGCAAAAAGAGACCGTAAGAAAATATATAATTGCCGTAAAAAATATTTTATGTTATGTAAAATTACAAACGTAAAAACATAGTCTAAAATACACATAAACTGCAAATTTTCTTGTCTTATGACCTATATTTTTATTTTCTTATGTCAAATTTTACGTATTGAATCAGTAGGAATGTAACTATTTGAATTCCAAACGTAATTTAATTATGAAATGATCGTAAGATTACCTCGGGTGAAGAATAACTTATTCTGCACCCTGGGTGATGAATAGTAACACTATATATATATAGTGCGGCGAGAGTGTGGACAGTGCAAACCCTAGCGAACAAGCGCTAAGGCTCCAGCTTATATAGTGTACTACATATATACTGTATTACGGACTGAGCTCCGGTGCCTTAACTGCACCTGCCTTTGGTTGTATGACAGGTGGGCCAGCCACATTTTGGGCCCACCTGTCATACACCCAAAGGCAGGTGCACTAAGTCAATGAAGCTATGTCCATTTAGTACTCGTGTATACTACTAATATATAGCGGAGTGGTTTTCTTATTCTCTCCATAACAATCGTTTTAAATTGTGTAAGTACGAAACAAAACTCTTTATTTAATGTACCAGTGAAGAAAACTACTACTTCTGATGAACTAACGATCCACGCATCCTGGTGGCACTTCCTGTCCTTCACGTGCGGTACACTACCCTCCCTTAAGTGAACAACCACACATGCGCCAAATTATCGGAAACGTGTGAGAGTGTGTACAAATAAAGGATTTTAATTTCAATTATCAGAAAGGTTTGAGAGTATGTATAGTTTGCCCTCTCTCAATAATTATGGTTTGTTGTGTTCGGCCTAAACTTGGTCAAACTTTACAAAGTTTGACTTCAGTCAAATCTAATATGCAGAGTAAATAAAAATGGAGGGCTACTACATCCATCCGGGTTTTTAGTCCACACCATTTTTTTAATCAAAGTTAATAGCTGGACAAATAAAATTACAGGGGAGCTTAAGACAAAGTTGTGAGAAGGCTTCGAAATCAATACAAAACTTATGCTCTTAGTACCAACGTCGATCCTTCTTCGAGGAAACATTTGGTTCATAGCCAATTGTGTGATAAAATTGCACCAACGTGAAAGAAGACTGCGTCTCGGACGCAACCAAGGTGAACTGATGAAGGATATCATCTTTGTGGGTAACAAGCAAAGAGCACTGATGGAAGATAACTTGTTTTTCATGGAAAATTGATCGGCTTCACCAGTCGATGCAGCCATGAGGCGCAACCATGAGCATCGATAGGTCATCCTGGTGATGCATCATCCATTTGGCATCAAGTTTGGGTGAGGCACCTATGAAGTTCGACAAATCCTCACTATGGTATGTTTCTTCTCATTAATCAAGCTCGAGGAAGGAAGAACCACGTGGCAGAGGATAGTGAGGCGGAACAACAATGGCCATCCAATTTTGTGCAGTTCCACTAAAATTGAGGAAGACATGCCCGGGTATGGAGATACACATTGTTGTTTGCAAAAATATAAAAAAGGGATGCAGTGTTGTTACTTTATTTTGGCAGAGGTACAAGATTAATAACGACATCTCAATTGTCAATAAGAATTAATGAAAAGTACACCAACAAACAAAAGCATCATGATTATCTTGATGGGAACTAAGAGCATCTCCAATAGCATGTGCATATTTGGATGTCTATATATTCATATAGACAATGGTCTAAAAAGATTCCCTCATATACACGTCCAGTTTTGCATCAGAATGTCTATATACATGGACCATGATAGGTGGGCCGTCGCTGGGGAGAGGAAGAAATCATGACTGCAACCGAGTTTAGACGACGCCTTCACATTGTCCAGGCGTGGACATTGTCGAGGTCGATTTAGAGGATGTGTATATTTGGACGACCATATAGACAAGCTGTTGGACGCCTGTTTTGGGCTCACGTCATGGAAAACGAGTATAGACATCCATATAGACAAGCTATTGGAGATGCTCTAAACCAGGATACCCAAGAAAAAAGCATTTCTTCATTTAACCAGTGATAGTATTAGATTAGCAGCAGCAATAGGAGCATATGGACAATGACCGCACAACCACCATGTATTTTTTGTCGAAACAACATGTATACTTCCACCGAGGCATAAATCAGGACAACTTTTCGAGTGGCATTTCCTCTATAATAGTAGGTGATGTTGGACCAGCCGACGAACCCTAGCTACTATACATGGGGAGCTGGGGAGTAGTCGTATAGAAGAAAACCAGCATGGAGCAACCTGGGGAGCTGGACCAGTACAAGAAGTTATACCTCAGGTGGGCGAGATGTTGCTTAGGCGGGCGGGAGAGATCTTCCCACATGACGGCAGCGAACAAGGGCGCGGAGATCCTTCGTCCGTGCCAGCGCTAGCTCCGAGAGGACGGTGCGCATCGGCTTCCTCCATCACCGACGGCGACAACGTCAACGCTGCACCTCCTCACCTCCCACAGCGGATGGGATTCAGCCGGATCTGTGACCACAAGTGAGGAAAGAGATAGAGTGGAAACTGTCATCTTGTTTTGATATGGAGAGGGTGAGAGAGCGAGACGCGAGAAACCCTATCAAACAAGAGGCTATATATACAATGGAGTAAAAAATCTCTCCATAGCAGTGGTTTTAAACAGAATACGTGCGTTCCCGGAAAAAAGAAACGAAAAGTGGCGGACAATTTTTTAACGTACCAAGAAAGAAAACTCGATCAAAAAAACACGCCCCTGCTTCCAGGTCGCGAGAGTCATCACGCACACACACATAGACATAGACATGCATATCCGTGTTTACGTAAAATTCCATCTCCATATCCATCTCCAATCATATTTGTCCAACTGGCACATTATTTACGTTGTTAATTATATACTCAGCAATATTAATGTACATCATCTCTTGTTTGCGGGCGTCTGGACCGCTGCCACGCCCGCTCCTGACCAACCCGAACCCTCTTCATCACCCGCGCGTGCTACCTGCCCGAAACGGCATTGAAGCGGCGCGCTGGCCGAGAGAGCATCGCCTGCGCCGATTCCCAATGCACGCTACTGCTCCGCGTTCAAAGGTCGCAATAGCCGGCCACAACATGCATGTAAAAAGTTCTTGGGAGTCCGTGCTACAGCTAGTTGTCCTCCCCCAACTCGTCAATCTCTTTCAGTAGTGCTAGTACTCCATGGCGCGATCCATCGACAAGTAGGAGGGAAAGTTATCGTATACTCGGTTTGTGGTGAATGGCATGTTGAGCAACCGTGTGGGCTGGAGCCGTGGAGGAGGGTGAGACACGAACGTGACAGACGTGATTTAAATGTTGGTTTTGCTCGATGGCACGAACCAATGAAACGAAACGTTGGTTTCTCTCCATTTCCATTTTTTCTCCGGAAAAACGGAAATTTTCCACTCCATTTTCATTCCTACTCCAAGGTTGCCCCATTACAACATTCCATCAAATACAAAGGAAAACTAACACGCATGTTGATGCATCTCAATGATTCAGAGATCATAGCCAATATTTACTTCACAACTAAAGACAAAAGTTGTGAGAGCGTGTACAAAATAAAAACTACCGATGGAATCACTACGACTTAAACCCTAAACCCTAAATGGGATTTAATTTCCTGGCTTGGAAGAACATGTCGAAGGAAAGACGGCTGGCACCCTCAGATCATACGATGCTTTTGTGAAGTTCCACTAAAATCGAGCGGAGCATCCCTGATGGTAAAGATATTGAAGAAGTGTGATTAGAATAATAGTACTGGCACTAGTTCATGAGACATAAACTCGCCACAAATAAAAGCCGGTAGAAGTAGAGAAAGGTCGACATGGAGATGGAGCTACGTGGGGAGCTGCGGCAGTGGAGCAAGCCGGATCCAAAAGGAAGATGTACTACCTGGGATGTCTGGAAGAAGCTAGAAGGACGGTTGGGACACAACACCAGCCCATACCACGGGGACCCCCGATTGGGACGCACCGACTGTGGGTTTTCTCCCTCGCCGATGTCGACCGCGTCTATGTAGAAAATTGTTCCCTTTCCCCAGCGGTGGGATCAGGCCAGATATGCGACCAGTGGTGTGGCCACCGTCGTTCTATGCTTGTGAAGAGAGCAACCCAAGCAAGCAGGCTTGTAGCTTAGGCTCCTCCTAGTGAATATATAGTGGTTTTCTTTTTATCTCCATATCAACCATTTTATATTGCGTACGTGTCATTGAGAGTGAAATGATGGTTGCTTCTTCCGACTAACTTACTGTGTGATTTGACTGCTCCTTAGTGACCCCTACACGTACTCCCCCTACGTGTATGACCGTTCCTGAGTCTCACTTGTACTTATCTCTATTTTCTTGCATGACACATAGACAGGATGCGCATAGAGGAATTTTGTTACTGCACCTTGTGACGTAGTACTGTACTACTAGTAGCCACTTCCTCCTTTCGGTTCACTACTGGTACTCCCTCCGTCCTGGCTTATTGGTCCCCTTTGTACTCAATTCATGGGCTCGTTTTCCTCAAGAAATTGTCTTTACCAACATATTAATATCGAGAATGCATGCTAATGACCCACAAGTATAGGGGATCTATCATAGTCCTTTCGATAAGTAAGAGTGTCGAAAATACCAGGAGCAGAAGGAAATGACAAGCGGTTTTCAGTAAGGTATTCCCTGCAAGCACTGAAATTATCGGTAACAGATAGTTTTGGGATAAGGTAATTCGTAGCGGCTAACAAGTAATAAAAGTAAACAAGGTGCAACAAGGTGGCCCAATCCTTTTTGTAGCAAAGGACAAGCTTGGAAAAACTCTTTTATAAAGGAAAGCGCTCCCGAGGACACATGGGAATTATTGTCAAGCTAGTTTTCATCATGCTCATATGATCCGCGTTCGTTACTTTGATAATATGATATGTGGGTGGAGCGGTGCTTGGGTACAGTCCTTCCTTGGACAAGAATCCCACTTATGATTAACCCCCTTCGCAAGCATCCGCAACTATGAAAGAAGAATTAAGGTAAACCTAACCATAGCATGAAACATATGGATCCAAATCAGCCCCTTACGAAGCAACGCATAAACTAGGGTTTAAGCTTCTGTCACTCTAGCAACCCATCATCTACTTATTACTTCCCAGTGCCTTCCCCTAGGCCCAAACAATGGTGAAGTGTCATGTAGTCGACGTTCACATAACACCACTAGAGGAAAGACAACATACATCTCATCAAAATATCGAACGGATACCAAATTCACATGACTACTTATAGCAAGACTTCTCCCATGTCCTCAGGAACAAACGTAACTACTCACAAATCATATTCATGTTCATAATCATAGGGGTATTAATATGCATAAAGGATCTGAACATATAATCTTCCACCGAATAAACCAATTAGCATCAACTACAAGGAGTAATCAACACTACTAGCAACCCATAGGTACCAATCTGAGGTTTCGAGACAAAGATCGGATACAAGAGATGAACTAGGGTTTGAGAGGAGATGGTGCTGGTGAAGATTTTGACGGAGATTAACCCCCTCCCGGTGAGAGGATCGATGGTGATGATGATGGTGACGATTCCCCCCTCCCGGAGGGATGTTTCCCCGGCAGAACAGCTCCGCCGGAGCCCTAGATTGCTTCCGCCAAGGTTCTGCCTCGAGACGGCGGCGCTTCGTCCTGAAAGCTTCCTTCTGATTTTTTTTCCAGGGTGAAAGACACCTTATACCAGAAGATGGGCATCGGGGGCCTGCCAGGTGGCCCACGAGGCAGGGGGCGCACCCCCACCCTCGTGGACGGTGGCTGGCTCCCCTCTGGTGCTTTCTTCGCCCAATATTTTTAATATATTCCAAAACTAACTTTCGTGGAGTTTCAGGACTTTTGGAGTTGTGCAGAATAGGTCTATAATATTTGCTCCTTTTCCAGCCCAGAATTCCAGCTACCGGCATTCTCCCTCTTCATGTAAACCTTGTAAAACAAGAGAGAAAAGGCATAAGTATTGTGACATAATGTGTAATAACAGCCCATAATGCAATAAATATCGATATAAAAGCATGATGCAAAATGGACGTATCAACTCCCCCAATCTTAGACATCTCTTGTCCTCAAGCGGAAGCCGATATCGAAAATATGCCCGCATGTTTAGAGATAGAGGTGTCGATAAAATAAAATATGGACATGAGGGCATCATGATCATTCTTAGAACAGCAACATAAATATATATAGTCATATGGTTTCTTATGCTAAAGTAACAATCTATTCACAATGTCGAGTATGAATAAGAAACTTCATTGAAAACTAACAAACTATAATCTCAGTCATTGAAGCAATTGCAATTTATCATAACATCGGAAAGAGTAATTATAAGAGCTTTTCAGCAAGTCCACATACTCAACTATCATTTAGTATTTCACAATTGCTAACACTCACGCAATAGTTATGAGTATGAAGTTTTAATCGGACATAGAGAAAGATAGGGGCTTATGGTTTTGCCTCCCAATCTTTTACCTCAATGGTAATGTCAACAATAATGCTTTATGAAAACCCACATCCAATTAGCTATATATATCAGGATCTTTCCAACACATAGTGCTTGCCAAAGGATAAAATGTAAAAAGGAAAGGTGAAGATCACCATGACTCTTATATAAAGTATAAGACAAAAATAAAAGACAGGCCCTTCGCAGAGGGAAGCAGAGGTTGTCATGTTCTTTTATGGTTGGATGCACAAAATCTTAATGCAAAAGAATGTCACTTTATATTGCCACTTGTGATAGGGACCTTTATTATGCAGTCCGTCGCTTTTATTTCTTCCATATCACAAGCTCGTATAAAGCTTATTTTCTCCACACTAATAGATCATACATATTTAAAGAGCAATTTTTATTGCTTGCAACAATGACAACTTACTTGAAGGATCTTATTCAATCCATAGGTAGATATGGTGGACTCTCATGGCAAAACTGGGTTTAAGGATATTTGGAAGCACAAGTAGTATCTCTACTTGGTGCAAATAATTTGGCTAGCATGAGGGGGAAAGGCATGCTCAACATGTTGGATGATCCATGACAATATAATTTATTTTGGATATAAGAAAACATAACCCATTATGTTGTATTCCTTGTCCAACACCACCTTTTAGCATGTCATATTTTAATGAGTGCTCACAATCATAAAAGATGTCCAAGATAGTATATTTATATGTGAAAGCCTCTCTTTCTTTATTACTTCCTATTAATTGCAACGATGACCAAAACTATGTTTGTCAGCTCTCAACAATTTTTTTTCATCATACTCTTTATATGTGAAGTCATTACTCTCCATAAGATCAATATGCTCTCTTTATTTCTTTTTATTCTTTTTTTATTCCCTCAAGATCATAGCAAGATAACCAATCCCTCGACTCAAGACTAATCTTTATTATATATAGCTCACGGCTTTATTACATAGATAAGGATCAACACAAAAAACTCAAAGCTAGATCATACTAAACTTTATTCTACTAGACTAAGATATAATCAAAAGGATCGAACTAAGAAAAACGGTAAAGATAAAAGTGTGATGGTGACACGATACCGGGGCACTCCCCCAAGCTTGGCAGTTGCCAAGGGGAGTGCCCATACCCATGTTTTTATGTCTCTTTCTACGGAGGTGGTGATGTAATATTCTTGGCGATGATGCCCCTTAGGATATGATTCTCTTCCTCGAGCTTATTGACTTGCTGCTTGAGATCCATTATTTCCCTACGGAGCTTACCCGTGATGGCTAAAGCTCCTTGCACCCATGGATGTTGCATAGTTGCAGGAGAATAAGTAACACTCTTTTTCAAATTTTCGTAAGAAAGAAATCTAACATTGGGAGGGATGACCGAGTTTGGAATTGCTGAGCTCTGAAGTTCCTCCATCGTGAATTTGGCTTGGAGACGAGAGGTAACTTCTTGATCCTCCTCCATGGCATCTATCCTTTTCAAGACGGCCTCCATCTCTTCCTCCATTGATGGCCCAAAGTGGTCAGCATCACTGTTTGCTCCTGGCCCCGGTGTCGGATGAGACAGCCGACTCTCCCCGACTGACTCTTGAGAAGACATCTTGCTCTAAATCTGCAGCAGAGACAAATCAAAACAAAAATAGGAGATATTTGCATGGTACGGTGGTCAAGCCTTCGGGAGATTATGCAAGAAAAGGGAGTCTGGAGGGCACACGAGGTGCCCACGAGGCAGGGGCGCGCCCAGATGGGTAGGGCGCGCCCTCCACCCTCGTGGACGCCTCGTGTCCTTTCCGGCCTACTTCTTATTTTCCTATTTTCCTAAATATTCCAAAATGGAGATAAATTGACATTAGAACTGTTTTGGAGTCGATTTACTTACCGTACCACATACCTATTCCGTTTCGGAGTCTGAAACGTTCTGGAAAGTGTCCCTTATGTACTCCTCTGAGGTTACGGTATTAATAACATTGGTTTCAACATTTATAGGATTACCTGAGATATAATGTTTGATTCTTTGACCGTTCACCACCCTTGGATTTGTGCCTTCAAAGTTGTTGATTTTTATGGCATCGGAACGATAGACCTCCTCGATAATGTAAGGACCTTCCCATTTAGAGAGGAGCTTTCCTGCAAAAAATCTTAAATGAGAGTTGTATAACAGAACATAATCACCTACATTAAACTCACGCTTTTTATCATTTTGTCATGCCATCTTTTAACTTTTTCTTTAAATAGTTTGGCATTCTCATAGGCCTGGGCTCTCCACTCATCAAGTGAGCTGATGTCAAATAGTCTCTTCTCACTGGCAAGTTTGAAATCATAATTGAGCTCTTTAATGGACCAATATGCCTTATGTTCTAGTTCGAGAGGTAAGTGACATGCTTTTCCATAAACCATTTTATACGGAGACATGCCCATAGGATTTTTATATGCAGTTCTATAGGCCCATAATTCATCATCAAGTTTCTTGGACCAATTCTTTCTAGACCTATTAACAGTCTTTTGCAAAATTAACTTAAGATCTCTATTACTCAGTTCTACTTGACCACTAGACTGTGGTGGTATGGAGATGCAATTTGATGATTAACATCATACTTAGCAAGCATTTTACGAAAGGCACCATGAATAAAATGTGAACCACCATCAGTCATTAAGTATCTAGGGACACCAAACCTCGGAAAAATAACTTCTTTAAGCATCTTAATAGAGGTGTTATGATCATCACTACTAGTTGGAATAGCTTCTACCCACTTAGTAATGTAATCAACAACAACTAAAATATGTGTGTACCCATTAGAGGAAGGAGACGATCCCATATAATCGAAGCCCCAAACATCAAATGGTTCAATAACAAGTGAATAGTTCATAGGCATTTCTTGACGTCCACTAATATTACCAATTCTTTGACATTCATCATAAGACAAGACAAACTTACGGGCATCTTTGAAAAGAGTAGGCCAATAAAAACCGGATTGCAATACCTTATGTGCAGTTCTATCTCCAGCATGGTGTCCTCCATAAGCCTCGGAGTGACACTTGCGTAGGATCTGTTCCTATTCATGCTCAGGGACACAATGTCTAATAACACCATCTACTCCTTCCTTATACAAGTGTGGGTCATCCCAGAAGTAATGTCTCAAATCATAGAAAAACTTTTTCTTTTGCTGGTATGTGAAACTAGGTGGTATAAATTTAGCAACAATGTAATTAGCATAATCAGCATACAATGGAGCAATACGAGAAGCATTTGTGACAGCTAATTGTTCATCAGGAAAGCTATCATCTATAGGTAGTGGGTCATCAAGAACATTCTCTAACCTAGACAAGTTGTCTGCAACGGGGTTCTCAGCTCCCTTTCTATCAATAATATGCAAATCAAATTCTTGTAGCAAGAGAACCCATCTAATAAGTCTAGGTTTAGCATCTTTCTTTTTCGTAAGGTATTTAATAGCAGCATGATCAGTGTGAACAGTTACTTTGGAATCAACAATATAAGGTCTAAACTTATCACAAGCAAATACAAATACTAAAAATTCTTTTTCAGTAGTAGCATAATTTCTCTCGGCACTGTCTAGAGTTTTACTAGCATATTGGATAACATTTAATTTCTTATCAACTCTTTGTCCTAGAACAGCACCTACAACATAATCACTAGCATCACACATAATTTCAAAGGGTAAATTCCAATCAGGTGGCTGAACAATGGGTGCAGAAATAAAGGCTTTCTTAAGTATTTCAAATTCTTCTACAAATCATCATCAAAGATAAAAGGAAGATCTTTTTGTAAGAGATTAGTGAGAGGCCTAGAAATTTTTGAGAAGTCTTTAATGAACCTCCTATAAAAACCGGCATGACCAAGGAAACTTCTTATAGCTTTAATGTCCTTAGGATACGGCATCTTTTCAATAGCATCAACTTTAGCCTTATCAACTTCAATACCTCTTTCAGAAACTTTATGCACCAAGACAATACCTTCATTAACCATAAAGTGGCACTTCTCCCAATTCAAGACAAGATTAGTTTCTTCACATCTCTATAAAAGTTGATCAAGGTTGCTTAAGCAATCATTAAAAGAAGTTCCATACACGGAGAAATCAACCATGAAAACCTCAACAATATTTTCACAAAAGTCAGAGAATATAGCAGTCATGCATCTTTGAAAGGTAGCAGGTGCATTACATAAACCAAAAGGCAAATTTCTATAAGCAAAGGTACCAAAAGGGCAAGTAAAAGTGGTCTTTTCCTGATCCTCTTTCGACATAGGTATTTGAGAGAAACCAGAATAACTGTCTAGAAAGCAAAAATGTGTATGTTTGGATAATCTTTCTAGAATTTGATCAATAAAACGTAAAGGGTAATGATCCTTTCTAGTAGCTTTATTTAATTTGCAGAATCAATTACCATTCTATAACATGTAACAATTCTTTGTGGGATCAATTCGTCTTTATCATTAGGAACAACATTTATACCTCCCTTCTTAGGGACACAATGGATAGGACTTACCCACTGACTATCAGCAACAGGATAAATTATACCTGCCTCTAGAAGCTTTAGTATTTCATTTCTTACCACTTCTTTCATCTTAGGATTTAACCATCGTTGGTGATCAACAACCGGTTTAGCGTCTTTCTCCAATTTTATTTTGTGCTGGCATAGAGTGGGACTAATGCCCTTAAGATCATCAAGAGTATATCCAATAGCAGCACGATGCTTCTTCAGAGTTTTCAATAATTTCTCTTCTTCCTGCTCTGAAAGGTTAGCACTAATAATAACAGGATATATCTTCTTTCCATCAAGATGAGCATATTTAAGAGTATCAGCTACCGGTTTAAGCTCAAACACGGGATCACCCTTGGGTGGAGGAGGATCCCCTAGAATTTCAACAGGCAAATTGTGCTTCAAAATAGGTCCCTGTTTAAAGAATACTTCCTCTATTTCCCTTATTTTATTCATAAACATATCATTTTCATGGTCTAGAAAATATTGTTCTAAAGGATCATTAGGAGGCACGGCAATAGAAGCAAGATCAATGATTTCATCTTTATCGGGCAATTCTTTATTATGGGCTTGTCTACGAAATTTAGCAAAATTAAAATCATGAGACATATCCCCTAAACCAACAGAAACAATATCCTTTTTGCAGTCTATCTTAGCATTAATAGTATTCAAGAAGGGTCTACCAAATATAATGGGGCAAAAATCATCTTGTGGGGAATGAAGAACTAGAAAATCAGTTGGATATTTAACTTTCCCACACAAGACTTCAACATCTCTAACAATCCCAACTGGTGAAATAGTATATCTATTGGCAAGCTTAATTGTAACATCAATACCTTCTATCTCAGCAGGTGCAATATCATGCATAATTTTTTCGTATAAAGAATGAGGTATTGCACTCGCACTAGCACCCATGTAACATAAGCCATGATAGCAATGATCTCCTATTTTAATAGAAACAACAGGCATGCCTACAACAGGTATATGTTTATCTTTAGTATCGAGTCTAGCGATTCTAGCAACTTCATCACAGAAGTAAATAACATGCCCATCAATATTATCGACCAAGATATCTTTAACCATAGCAATACTAGGTTCAACTTTAATTTTCTCAGAGGGTGTAGGTGTTCTAGCATTACTCTTACGAACCACGGTTGAAGCTTTAGCATGATCCTTTATTCTAACATGGAAAGGTGGTTTCTCAATATAAGCGGTAGGAACAATAGGATCAACATTATAAGTGATAATCTTTTCTTCAACTTTAATAGGTTCGACTACTTTTACTTCAATGGGAGGATGATATTTAAACCACTTATCCTTAGGGAGATCAACATGAGTAGCAAATGATTCAAAGAAAGAAGCTACTATCTCAGAGTCAAGTCCATATTTAGTGCTAAATTCACGAAAAGCATCGATATCCGTAAAAGATTTAACACAATCAAACTTAGGTGTTATACCTGACTCCTTACCTTCGTCGAGTTCCCAATCTTCAGAGTTGAGTTTAATTCTTTCCAATAAATCCCATTTGAATTCAATAGTCTTCATCATAAAAGAACCAGTACAAGAAGTATCGAGCATGGAGAGATTATTGAGAGAAAGCCGAGCATAAAAAATTTGAATAATAATTTCTCTTGAGAGCTCATGATTGGGGCATGAACATAACATTGACTTAAGCCTCCCCTAAGCTTGAGAGATACTTTCTCATTCGCGAGGCCAAAAATTATATATGTAATTACGATCACGATGAACCAGATGCATAGGATAAAACTTCTGATGAAATTCCAATTTCAATTGGTTGTAGTTCCACGATCCAATATCATCATATAGCCTAAACCATGTCAATGCCTTTCCCTTCAAAGATAAAGGGAAGACCTTCTTCTTGATAACATCCTCGGGCATACCTGCAAGCTTAAATAATCCACAAACTTCATCCACATAGATTAGGTGCATATCGGGATGTAATGTTCCATCTCCTATAAAAGGATTAGTGTCGGTGTCAAAATCGGCGGATCTCGGGTAGGGGGTCCCGAACTATGCGTCTAAGGCGGATGGTAACAGGAGGCAGGGGACACGATGTTTTACCCAGGTTCGGGCCCTCTTGATGGAGGTAAAACCCTATGTCCTACTTGATTAATATTGATGATATGGGTAGTACAAGAGTAGATCTACCACGAGATCAGAGAGGCTAAACCCTAGAAGCTAGCCTATGGTATGATTGTATGTTGTCCTACGGACTAAAACCCTCCGGTTTATATAGACACCGGAGAGGGTTAGGGTTACACAAGGTCGGTTACAAAGGAGGAGATATACATATCTGTATTGCCTAGCTTGCCTTCCACGCCAAGTAGAGTCCCATCCGAACACGAGACGAAGTCTTCAATCTTGTATCTTCATAGTCCAACAGTCCGGCCAAAGGATATAATCCGGCTATCCAGATACCCCCTAATCTAGGACTCCCTCAGTAGCCCCCGAACCAGGCTTCAATGACAATGAGTCCGACGTGAAGTATTGTCTTCAGCATTGCAAGGCGGGTTCTTCTCCATCTTCCGAACGTTTGTAAAGTAGTGTCCAGTCCCATAAATGTTTGGACCTCTTGGCTTATGTGCCCAATAAGGGTTGTCTCCCATGCGTCGAATGAATACGAGGCGCCATGGCGTTTTTACACTCACCCCCTAGCCAGATAAATAAATTGTCTATTAAAGGGATGGGGATCCTTAGATCCAAACATACCATCCTCCCCCGACGAGAATCCATCAGAGCACGTTTCGGGAAGATCCATTCCAGCATGGCCGACCTTCGCAGCTCCTCCTCCTGCCCCCGTAGCCCTAAGCCCGATGATTGGGAGAGGTGTTCAGTCCCGCACAGTCAATTAGTCGAACTGCAGACTAAGGGATTTCTCCCTCCGGCGTATATGGTGCCCGTTCGAGCCGGGCTTGCCACCTACAATGGCGGGGAGCAAGCGGAGAGCTTTCCCTGCCCCTCTATGGGGGAACGGGTCTGCCTTGTCCCCTATTTATTAAGAGGACTCGGATTTCCAATTCATCCGTTCCTCCGCGGGCTCCTGGAGTTCTACGACCTCTAATTACACAATTTCACCCCCGCCTCCATCCTACATATCGCTGGCTATGTTGCTCTCTGCGAGTTGTTCCTGGGCTGCGAGGCTGACTTCGAGCTGTGGAAAAGGCTATTTTGCCTCGTCCCTTGCACACAGAGGGGGTCACTTTATCAAGTGGGCGGAGCCGAAATATGGCGCATCGCCGATACCGGGTACTGGTCCGGTACCTCGAAGAAGTCGTCCGAAGACTGGCCTTCAGAATGGTTTTATATGGAGGACGTTCCCCTTCCGGACCCTGTTCGGCGGGGTCTTCCTGAGTTCAACAATGCTCCTCTGAAGAAACGCCGAAGTTGGCGCCCACGGAGCCCCCAGGTGGAGGACAATGGAGAAGTCCTCTATCTGATGAACCGTATTAAAGCATTGGCTCGATCAGGATTGACAGTAATCGAAGTTATGTCGATTTGCATAATGCGGGGAGTGCAACCACTTCAATATCGTGGGCACCCCTTGTGGTGTTATAACGGGGCGGATGACGCCACCCGCTGCGGACGTAAGGGTCCGGATGCTGCCGCTTTAGCGAAAATTCTATCCGAATTGTTCAAGGGTGAGGGAGAGGAGTTCACCCGCATCAAGCCACGGGATGGATTCTCCATGTACAATCCTCCAAGTTGGGTAAGTTATATCTCCCTGCTCCCATTTTTCCCGCATTCTTTGTCGTAAGTATTCACCTTGCCACTTTGCGGCAGGAACTGCGAAAAGCCATAAAGGAGGTCAGCAGCCCTTCTCCATAACCAGAGGACCCTGACCGGGCCCTCGACTCCGAACTCGAAGAATATTCGGTTATATTCGTGGAGCTGATAGACCGGCAGTATTATCAGTTGAGCTATGACGATGCCATGGTGGCCATTACGGCCGACTATCCCGGACTTCTCCCTACATAGCATGTAAGAAAAACCAAAAATCCCAACTCCAAATCTAGGATCCCCTTTCAGACACTTTACCCACCACATACACATGGCATTTTTACAGGGAAGGCATTCGGGACGCCCTGCCGAACCCGCAGCAATGCGCCAACAGGAGGCACCGAGGCCGGGTAGGCTGAAAAAGAAGGCGGTTAGGACAGAGACGCCGACGCAAAGGTATAACAAACCCCGCTCCATGGTTGTCGTATTTCTCGAAATATAATGACGCCCATGTTTCTTTAACAGAAAAAACGGTCGCCGGAATATGTCCAGCGATGTTACTAATCACGCTTCCACCAGTCGGGTGCCAGGGCCGGACATAGAGGCGGAAACCGATATGGGGCGGGCGTCGGATAATCCCCCTACAGAGGATGCGGATAGATTATCCGCTACAAACTCAGAAGTGGAAAGCGCCATGAATCATAGGCGTCGCCAGGCCGTACTCCGTGACGCTTGTTTCTCACCAGAGGCCTTTGATGCCTTCAATTCTGGAGAGGCATACCTCCGAGCTGCTCAAGATGGTCTAGCCAGAGCCACGGATCAGTATGTAAAGGATGTATGGGTAAGTAAATCTGACGATTTATATGTATCAGTAGCCCCTGAGACTTGAAACAGTTAGCAGAACTGATTTAAGGATCATCTTTATTGTGCAGGTTCTTACAGAGAAGAATACTAGGCTAACACAGGAGCTAGAGGAATGCAAGACCCAACTGCGGGCTGCTGTGGCCGCATTGCAGGAACCGAAAAAGTCACCTGCTGGTAACATTTACTTTAAAGAGTGATGGTTACCATATAATGTGCGGCATGGCTGCAGATCTAACAACAGATGTTGTAGATGAATCCGGAGAAAATCTGGAGGATCAGCATGTTATGCGACAGCTAGAGGCTGGCAAACACGTGCTGACTGAGGTTAGGTGGGAGAAAAACAATCTCCAAGACGCCAATATTAAGCTCAGCGTGGAACTAAAAGACGTTCGGGGCCAGCTTGCAGACTCCGAGAAGGAGAATAAGCGGCTTCGGCGCGGCATTTTCAGTAAGTGCTTGAACGAATCCTTGTAAAGGAGTTCGGCAAAGAAGCCGACTAACAGCGTTATGTCTGTAGGTATGCTGACGGGTCGTCCCGCGGAGGAAATGCCCGGGTCTGTGGGTGATTTTCTATCCGAGTTGTCACATCTGCACGAACAAGTTCAGCGGGTGATGCAAGGTGTTGCCCAGGCCTTGTAGCCATCCATCTCCCTGCCAGAGGGCGTTGCAGAGCTTACGGAGAAGCTCAAGGTAGCACGGCGGTGCTTCCAATTATGGAAGATATCGGCCTGCCGACAGGGTGCCAGAGAAGCCTGGGCCATGGTGAAGACGCGGTATGCCAAGGCAGACCCAAATCACATGGCTGAGGTCGGACCTATGGGGCCCGATGGAAAAGAGATCCCCGTTAGCTTAGTTTATGGGCAAGTAGAATTAGCTGCAAAGTATTCCCAACAGGATTGTAAGCTAGACCGCCTGTTGGATGGTATAGAAGAGGAATTTAGTCAGTCTGCATGACTATGTAATTAAAGTGACATGTATAATGCCTTCTAGCGGGATTGTAGATCATTTGTCTTGACGGACCTTTTCGCTTCAACCTCGGGACCCGATAGTCCGGAGTGTATCCGAATACCCGCTCAGTTATATAAGAACCGGGGTATGCGTGGAGACCAGGCGTAGGGGTCATTAGTGCTTGAACAGACAAGTGCCCAACTAGTTATGTTATATTACATGGGTAGTAAGAAACATCTTCTAGGGAGAATAGTTCCATTAAGGGTTCCTTTCCCTGGGTAAGCATGCCCTAAAGTGCATGTCCGGACTGCGATAGGAAACGCAGGAAAAACATCTGGGGGCAGATATGGACAATAAATAAAAATCATATTTTGTTCATCGACCGAATATTCCCTTAAGAATGCTAGCTTTCGGCTTCACCCAGTCTGAGGTACACATCCGGCTGACCCGGCAGTAACAATCGCAGAGGTGCTCCCCTTATGCCCTAGCCGAATTAACGGGAACGTAGGGCATAAATACAAGAGCCAGGCAACCCAGCTTGGCCAAAACTTAAGTCATATCGATGCATACAATGGTGAAAAAAGGTACATGCGGAAGCATGACACATGTGCGGGGCCTGAGGCCCAGATAAATAATTAAGCTTCCGTGAAAGAAGCCCCCAGGTATGATGAGCCCGGCTAGTGCATCTATAATGTGCAAGCGAGGCACAAGTTGGCCCTTGAAGGCCTAGAGAAAGTATAAAAGAAAGGAAGAAAGAAAAACAAGACAGATAATGTATATGCAAAAAATGGACAAAGGGAGGGGACGAACATAGAGTCCGGAGCTAGGCGTAGAATCTTCGGAGCCTGGCCGCGTTCCGTGGGTTCGGCTCGAGTCGACTAGTCGATGCATCCCGCAGTCAGTACGCTCCATCGGTCAGAATTTGGTCAATAATGAAGGGACCTTCCCACTTGGGCTCGAGCTTGTTCTTTTTCTTATCCGGCAGGCGTAGAACTAGTTCACCAACGTTATAAGTTTTGGCCCGTACTTCTCTGCTTTGGTACCTGCGAGCCTGTTGCTGATAAAATGCGGAACGGGCTTTGGCTACATCGCGCTCCTCCTCCAGGGTATCCAGACTGTCCTGCCGATCGAGCTCGGCTTCTCTTTCTTCGTACATGCGCACTCGAGGTGTGTCATGAATTATGTCACAGGGCAAGACTGCCTTTGCGCCGTACACCATAAAGAAGGGTGTATATCCGGTACTACGATTCGGCGTGGTCCGCAGCCCCCAGAGTACGGAGTTGAGCTCCTCTACCCAGTGCATGCTAGACTCCGTTAAGGAACGCACTAATCTGGGTTTAATGCCGCTCATTATAAGGCCGTTTGCTCGCTCGACTTGACCGTTGGTTTGTGGGTGATAGACTGAAGCATAATCGAGCTTGATGCCCATTTTGCTGCACCAGAGTTTTACCTCATCGGCCGTGAAATTCGTGCCGTTCTCAGTGATGATGCTGTGGGGGACGCCATAACTGTGTATGATCCCGGATATGAAGTCTATCACCGGTCCGGATTCGGCTGTTTTAACAGGTTTGGCCTCTATCCATTTGGTGAATTTATCCACCATGACCAGTAAGTATTTTTTCTTGTGGGTTCCCCCTTTAAGGGGTCCAACCATGTCAAGCCCCCAGACCGCAAAGGGCCATGTAATGGGGGATTGTTTGGAGGGCGGTGGGTGGCATGTGGCTTTGATTTGCAAAGAGCTGGCAACCGGCGCAACGTTGGACCAAGTCTTGTGCGTCTGCCCGGGCCGTTGGCCAATAGAATCATGTACGGAAGGCCTTGCTTACAAGGGCCCGGGCTGCGGCGTGATGACCGCCGAGTCCGGCGTGAATTTCTGCCAAAAGATTCCGCCCTTCCTCTTCGGAGATGCACCTTTGAAGGACTCCGGTAGTGCTTTTTTGTACAATTCTCCCTCATGGACCCTGTAGGCCTTGGATCACCGCACTATGCAGCGTGCCTCATTTTGGTCCTCCGAAAGTTCCTGTCTAGTTAAGTAGGCCAGGAATGGTTCTGTCCACGGGGCAATAATGGCCATTATTTCGTGGGCTGAAGGTGTTGTTTCGGTGGCAGAGCCTCCGATTGTGTCAGAGAGTTCGGTATCGGGTATTTTGGCCGGGTCTGGACTGTTGTTACCGGTGTCCCTGCCCATGCTACGTATGGCTTGAACAGCTTCTCCAAAATATGTTGGGGGGGGACCGCATCGCGTTTTGCGCCAATGCGGGCAAGGATATCCGCCGCCTGATTGTTTTCCCGAGCCACATGGTGAAATTCGAGCCCCTCGAACCGAGCTGACATTTTTAGGACGGCGTTTCGATAGGCCGCCATTTTCGGATCCTTGGCGTCAAAGTCTCCATTTATTTGGGATATTGCGAGGTTTGAATCCCCACGCACCTCCAGGCGTTGAATGCCCATGGAGACTGCCATCCGAAGACCATGCAACAGAGCTTCATATTCGGCTGCATTGTTGGAGTCAGTATACAATATTTGCAGTAGGTACTGAACGGTATCTCCAGTTGGGGACGTCAGGACGACACCAGCCCCTAGACCGGCTAGCATTTTAGAACCGTCGAAGTGCATGATCCAGTTGGAGTATGCGCCATACTCTTTAGGGAGTTCGGCCTTCGTCCATTCGGCGACGAAGTCGACCAATACTTGCGATTTAATGGCTCATCGAGGTTTGTATGTTATGTCGAACAGGAGGGCTCAATGGCCCATTTGGCAATCCGACCCGTAGCATCGCGGTTTCGAGGCTACTGTAATCGAATACTCTTGAAAGTAGTGTCGCAGCTTCCGCGATGCCGTGAATACCACATATGCTATCTTTTGATAATGTGGGTACCGTGATTTGCATGGAGTGAGGACAGTGGATACATAGTATACCGGCTTTTGAAGGGGGAATTTATGTCAGTCCGCTTCTCGTTCGACAACAAGCACCGCGCTTACAACTTGATGAGTTGCCGCAACGTACAACAACATTGGTTCGCCGATGTTTGGCGCGGCCAGGATTGGGTTGGTTGCCAAGATGGCCTTTATTTCTTCCAATCCGGTTGTGGCCACGTCCGTCCACTCGAAGTGTTCGGTGCGCCGAAGGAGGCGATAAAGGGGTAAAGCCTTTTCTTCTAAGCGGGAGATAAAGCGGCTTAGAGCCGCCACGCATCCAATTAACTTCTGGATTTGTTTGAGGTCTGTTGGGGTAGCCAACTGTGACAAAGCTCGGATTTTGGCCGGATTAGCTTCAATACCTCTACTGGAGACAATGAAACCCAGGAGCTTTCCGGCTGGTACGCCGAAAACGCATTTTTCCGGATTGAGCTTGATGTCGTATGTTCGGAGGTTGTCGAATGTGAGCCTCAAGTCGTCTATCAAAGAGTCGACGTGTTTGGTTTTGACAACCACATTGTCTACGTATGCCTCTACTGTTTTGCCGATTTGTTTCTCCAGACATGTCTGAATCATGCGCTGATATGTTGTGCTGGCGTTTTTGAGCCCAAAAGGCATTATGTTAAAACAGAAGGGACCGTATGGTGTGATGAATGCCGTTGCGGCTTGGTCGGATTACGCCATCTTGATTTGGTGGTAACCGGAGTATGCGTCGAGGAAACACAATGACTCGTGTCCTGCGGTAGCGTCAATAATTTGATCGATGCGGGGGAGGGGGAAGGGATCCTTTGGGCAAGCTTTATTGAGGTCCTTGAAAACGACACAAAGGCGCCAGGATTTATCCTTCTTTGGTACCATCACCAGGTTTGCTAGCCAGTCCAGGTGTTTTATTTCTCTGATGAATCCGGCCTCCAATAACTTGGCTAGTTCCTCTCCCATGGCCTGTCTCTTAGGTTCGGAGAAACGCCGAAGAGCTTTCTTGACCGACTTGAATCCCTTTAGGATATTGAGGCTATGCTCGGCCAGCCTGCATGGGATTCCTGGCATGTCTCAGGGATGCCAGGCGAATATGTCCCAATTCTCGCGCAGGAACTCTCGTAGTGCGGCGTCCATGGCGGGGTTTAACTGCGCCCCGATGGAGGTTGTTTTTGTAGGGTCCGTTGGGTGGACTTGGAATTTCACTATTTCATCCGCTGGTTTAAAAGAGGTGGACTTGGATCTCTTGTAGAGTATCACGTCATCCCTGTCCACTGTAGAGTGTAGCATGGTTAACTCCTCGGCCGAGAGGGCTTCGGATAATGCCTCGAGGGCCAGTGCGGCTGTTTTGTTTTCGGCGCAGAGTGTTGTGTCCGGATCACTGGTGAGAGTGATGATTTCATTGGGCCCGGGCATTTTGAGCTTCATGTACCCGTAATGGGGTACGGCTTGAAAGATTGTGAACGCCTCTCGTCCTGAAAGAGCGTGATAACCACTGCTGAACGGGGCCACTTGGAATGTAATTTCTTCGGACCTATAATTATCTGGCATGCCGAATACCACATCTAGTGTGATTTTCCCAGCACAGCGTGCTTCTCGATTGGGGATAATTCCTCTAAAGGTTGTGCTACTTTGCTCGATGTGGTTCCAGTCTATTTCCATCTTTTGAAGAGTTTCCTCATAGATGAGGTTTAATCCGCTGTCGCCGTCCATGAGTACTTTGGTGAGTCGAAAGCCGTCCATGATTGGACTGAGGACTAGTGCGGCTGGTGCTCGGGCTGTTCGGAATTTAGGTTCGTCACTGGCATTGAAGGTAATAGCCGTGTCACTCCATGGATTTATTGCTGCTACGTGGCAGATTTCGGCCATGCCGCGGAGTGTTCGCTTGCGCCTATTATTTGATGCGAATGTCTCAAATACTATTGACGCCGTATTTTTATCCACGGGATGGTGCTCTATGGTATTTGGGATAAGAAGATCCTCACCACTTTTGGCCACCTGCCGGAGTATCCAACATGCTCTAAGGTTGTGCGTTGGTATTGTATCCGCTGTACTATGAATTTTGCAGGGTCCGTTGAGCCATCCCTCTAGTAAGGTTCCATGCCCTGTAGAGGGTTTTGTTTCTTTACAACTAGCTCGGGTGTCTTATTATAGTGCACCCTTTTACTTCGGACTGGGTGTATATTCAGAGCCGGATTATCCCAAAATTTTGTTTCGGTTTTCCAGGCACTTTCCATCGCACAGTACTTTCGTACTATGGACGCCAAGTCAGTGAAGTGTGATATGTCACGGCGACTTAAGGCGTTAAGGATTCCCTTGTCTGTGCAATTATTGCAGAAAAGTGAGACTGCATCTTCCTCGCGACAGTCCTTAACCTTGTTCAATACAAGGAGGAATCTGGCCCAATAATGATGTATTGTTTCATGGGGCTCTTGCCTGATGTGGGAAAGATCGTTTATGTCTGGGTGGGTGGGTGGATTTGAGTCCGAATCCCTACCCGATCTGAGACCCAGGGGCCGAGGAGTTTCCAATCTTGGAAGTTCGGGTTCCGGAGTGTTACCCGATGAATTTGGCCTGCTACCTGATTCTAGGTTCAGGGCTTGGGTGATGTCCTCCCGTAAGCGGGTATCCGTCTCGGAGAGCTCAGGAATCCGTACATAGTTAGTCCTCAAAATAGAGGAAGAGTTGCCGCATTGTTCCTCCACCACCGCAACGTGATGGGTGACCGGTGGAGAGTTAATCTCCCTCTGGTCGGGTTTAAGCCCAATCCGATCATAGTCCGTAGCGACTCCCAAGGCAGCGATGCGATCCAAGAGTTCGTTTAGGGAAGAGAACTCCATTGGATCCATCTGCTCGGCAACTTCCGAGCCGACGTGGAGGCTGTTTTTGATGACCCGAGGAGTCATCGTCGGTGCGGCGGCCGAACGGGCAGTCATGACGAAACTGCCTAGCCGGAGAGTTTGGCCGACAGCCAGAGCTCCCCCGGCGGTAATGTTGCTTTTAACAACGAGACGAGGCATCCTTCCTTACGGCGACATCACAGAGGAACTCTCAATGAAAGCACCAATGTCGGTGTCAAAACCGGCGGATCTTGGGTAGGGGGTCCCGAACTGTGTGTCTAAGGCGGATGGTAATAGGAGGCGGGGGACACGATGTTTTACCCAGGTTCGGGCCCTCTTGATGGAGGTAAAACCCTATGTCCTGCTTGATTAATATTGATGATATGGGTAGTACAAGAGTAGATCTACCACGAGATCAGAGAGGCTAAACCCTAGAAGCTAGCCTATGGTATGATTGTATGTTGTCCTACGGACTAAAACCCTCCGGTTTATATAGACACCGGAGAGGGTTAGGGTTACACAAGGTCGGTTACAAAGGTGGAGATATACATATCCGTATTGCCTAGCTTGCCTTCCACGCCAAGTAGAGTCCCATCCGGACACGAGACGAAGTCTTCAATCTTGTATCTTCATAGTCCAACAGTCCGGCCAAAGGATATAATTCGGCTATCCGGATACCCCCTAAGCTAGGACTCCCTCAATTAGCTAGCAGTTTCTCTATCATACCCGAAGGAATTTCAAAGTAAACGTTTTCAGTAGGTTCAGTAGGTTGACGAGCAACTCTTTGCTCTACTGGTCAGAGTGAAGATACCCCGAACAAGCCCCTTAAAGGATTGTTTTCCATAGTAACAAGTGACAGTAAATTTTAGCACACTATATAAATTTTTCCTTACCAAAGGCGCTTCACTCCCCGGCAACGGTGCCAGAAAAGAGTCTTGATGACCCACAAGTATAGGGGGTCTATCATAGTCCTTTCGATAAGTAAGAGTGTCAAACCCAACGAGGAGCAGAAGGAAATGACAAGTGGTTTTCAGTAAGTTATTCTCTCCAAGCACTGAAATTATCGGTAACAGATATTTTGTGATAAGGTAATTCATAGCGGCTAACAAGTAATAAAAGTAAACAAGGTGCATCAAGGTGTCCCAATCTTTTTTGTAGCAAAGGACAAGCCTGCACAAACTCTTATATAAAGGAAAGCGCCCCCGAGTACACATGGGAATTATTGTCAAGCTAGTTTTCATCATGCTCATATGATTCGCGTTCGTTACTTTGATAATTTGATATGTGGGTGTACCGGTGCTTGGTTACTGCCCTTCCTTGGACAAGCATCCCACTTATGATTAACCCCCTTCGCAAGCATCCACAACTACGAAAGAAGAATTAAGCTAAACCTAACCATATCATGAAACATATGGATCCAAATCAGCCCCTTACGAAGCAATGCATAAACTATGATTTAAGCTTCTGTCACTCTAGCAATCCATCATCTACTTATTACTTCGCAATGCCTTCCCCTGGGCCCAAACAATGGTGAAGTTTCATGTAGTCGACGTTCACATAACACCACTAGAGGAAAGACAACATAAATCTCATCAAAATATCGAACGAATACCAAATTCACATGACTACTTATAGCAAGACTTCTCCCATGTCCTCAGGAACAAATGTAACTACTCACAAATCATATTCATGTTCATAATCAGAGGGGTATTAATATGCATAAAGGATCTGAACATATAATCTTCCACCAAATAAACCAACTAGCATCAACTACAAGGAGTAATCAACACTACTAGCAACCCACATGTACCAATCTGAGGTTTTGAGACAAAGATCGGATACAAGAGAT
This sequence comes from Triticum aestivum, assembly GCF_018294505.1. Classification (NCBI taxonomy): domain Eukaryota; kingdom Viridiplantae; phylum Streptophyta; class Magnoliopsida; order Poales; family Poaceae; genus Triticum; species Triticum aestivum. The sequence continues at coordinate 447,430,472 of NC_057800.1, read as the reverse complement.
GAACTAGAGTTCGAGAGGAGATGGTGCTGGTGAAGATGATGGAGATTGACCCCCTTCCGATGAGAGGATCGATGGTGATGATGATGCTGACGATTTCCCCCTCCCGGAGGGATGTTTCCCCGGCAGAACAGCTCCGCCGGAGCCCTAGATTGGTTCCACCAAGGTTCTGCCTCGAGACGGCGGCGCTTCGTCCCGAAAGCTTCCTTCTGATTTTTTTCCAGGGGGAAAGACACCTTATACCAGAAGATGGGCATCGGGGGCCTGCCAGGTGGCCCACGAGGTAGGGGCGGGCCCAGGGGGTAGGGCACGCCCCCCACCCTCGTGGACGGTGGTTGTCTCCCCTCTGGTGCTTCCTTCGCCCAATAGTTTTAATATATTCCAAAACTGACTTTCGTGGAGTTTCAGGACTTTTGGAGTTATGCAGAATAGATCTCTAATATTTGCTCCTTTTCCAGCCCAGAATTCCAGCTGCCGGCATTCTCCCTCTTCATGTAAACCTTGTAAAACAAGAGAGAAAAGGCATAAGTCTTGTGACATAATGTGTAATAACAGCACATAATGCAATAAATATCGATATAAAAGGATGATGCAAAATGGGCGTATCACATGTGTGAACAACGAATGATTAAACCTTGCATGCAATGTTTTGACAAAGCATTGACTTATGAACATGTGAATGTGAGGGACTCCAACCTCGTGCATGCATGCAACAGTCACACGTACACATGGACACAAAAACGCACGCGCCGCCCTAATGCATGCATGTCCGAGCACACGACGGAACACACACGGTCACACTCAAGTGCTCAACCTACACGTGCATGCACACACATACTCAGCCAGGGTGAGCTAGTGACCGTATAAACACCAGGAAATGCATATATTGAGCGCAATGAGCGTATTATGAATTCCACTGGCCATATTTTTACAAATATACAGTGACAGACAGTGTATTTATCTCGTTTGAAATTAAGACATATTAACCAGAAAGGAGGCAGTATGGACTAGCATTACTTTGTTGTGTCCCGTCAACTTGCCGAATGAGGAGAAGGTTGCAGGACGGGAGAAGCTTTCACGTGGTAGCTCATGGGACAAGGAAGAACTTTTGACTAATGCAAGCTCTCCCTCGCTCAGGCGGTGGACATGCAACAGTTAATTCGGTGTCACATTGCCAGAAGCATACACTATACTAGTACAATTATTGTTCGACTTCCCGAAGAGGCGAACAGCTAAGCGCAAAGTTTACTAGTACTAGTACTACTACTATAGAGGTATGTACTATACTACTAGGAACGGGATGGAGGAGCATTTGCACTCTTATTATATTTTAAAAATGTGATAAAGCAATCTTCAACACATTTGTTTCTCTTCGAGGGTTCTCGCATGTGATAATGGTATTTGATTGCATGGAACACTCGCCACAATTCTCGCTTAATTCTGGCTCATATCATGTTACAAATAGGAGCACTCGGTAATATTTCCTCTTTTTTGTTATTCAACATGTAAACAGGCCAGCAAACCTTGCGGCGCATCTTTGTGCGAACCGTGCTTGCTGCACTTTGAATGTGGCCAAGAGCTGGCTTGATGAAACACCTCGCTTCCATCTTCTTCTTTTTTGCGGGGTACCTCGCTTCCTAGTGACCAGTCTCTTGGCTGGTCGTTCTAAGAATGCTTTTATATGAATAAAGCTCTCTCATTTACCTGCAAAATAGATTAAGCCATATTAACCGGAAAGGAGGGAGTATGGACTAGCACTACTTTTTGGTGTGTCCCGTCAACTCGCAGAATGAGGAGAAGCTTGCAGGACAAGGTGAAGCTCGCTTATGCCTTTTGACTAATGCAACCTACCCTCACCCAGGCGGTGGGCATGCATCAGTTCATCCGGTGTCAGATTATCAGAGGCATACACTATAGTACCCAACATGCGGAGTACCATCATTGTTCGACTTCACGAAGAGGCGAAGAGCCAAGCGCAAGGTTTAGTAGTACGAGTAGTACTACTACTAGAACCGCATGGTGGACCATCTGTACTCTTATTTTATTTTAATCTCTGATAAAGTACACATTTATTCGGGAGAAGGGCGGAAAATGACAGCCCTATAGTACAGTATTAAAAAACGCCGAACATGTAATGATGATATCAATCAACCATGCTCGAATATATCTTGGCCTCCGTGCGAGCCTGTCTATGTGTTCTTGCTCCATGTCTCTCTCAACGAACGGCGGGTTCGCCATTTTGCTGTCAATTGAGATTGGTTTGCTCACACTCCGGGCCCACATGTCAGTGATATGCCAAGAGGAGGTGCGTTGACCGACTGGCCATATGTGTACCTGGTTTTGTACCTTCATACTACTCCTCCCTCCGTCACATTTTACAGGGCGCGCTTCATTCTGATGCATTTCTCTCAATGCATTTCCACCACCAGAGAGACTTTAGACGCGTTTAGTTTAATGCTCAATTAATTAGGGCATGCTAACCGCAATCTAGTCCACAATTTTCTCTCGATGTACTACAGAGTGGAGTAAGTGCATGCATGTGTGTACCCGGGGTGGAAGCACTGCATGCATGTGTGTACACATTATTTCCTCTAGTAATAGATGTCGTGCTATAACTACCAATGCTATTTTTCAGGCTGATCGCTAGTCGCCTTGGTCCCAGAGATTTTTTTTGAAGCGCGCTCTATAAACAGTGATAGATGGAGTAGTATGAGCGGATTCAAAGAAGAGCGTATTGATGGTTGCTTCTTCCAAGCAACTTACAGTGGGAAAGGTGGGGCTTATGATTTGACTGCTCATTACTCACTATTAATGCAGCACAACGACCGGGTTGAGTCTCCCATGCAGTTGTGCACTACTCCCTTGGTTCTTAAATATACTCCGGAGTATTTGTCTTTCTAGATATTTCAACGAGTGACTACATACAAAGCAAAATGAGTGAATCTACACTCTAAAATATGCCCATTTGAAATTTGTAAAAATACAAATATTTAGGAACGGAGGAGTATAATTTTGTGCATGGCACATGGACCCGGATGCTTAAGAGTCTTCTGGCAATGCTATCAAGCTTCCAGCATTTTGTTTACATAATTGACGTACTATACAAATAATTTTCCAGTGACATGAAATTGTACAATGCTCTGAGCTTTCAGCTTTTGTTTCGTGTGTCTTGCCATCGATGCTCTTTGGAAACAACTAAAACTAACTTCCTTGCTAATGCGTCACAATGATTAGCAGATCAGAGCTAATATTTACATCACAACTGAGACAAACTTGTGAGAAGGTGTTAAATTAAAATTGATCCATGCTTTCATTGGCAGCAACGTCCCCCTAGCTCTGTCTAAATCAACAATGCATGTTGGGAAAAAAGTAGCTGTCTGGAGCATGAAACATCCCAATCATTTTGTGCAGTTCCACTAAACTAGAGTTGAGCATCCCTGTTCCAAAGATATTAAGTGTGATTACGATAATAGAGGACTGCTGATGAAACAATAAACACATAAATAGAAGCCGGTCATCTTTGCAGTCTCTCTTAAGACTAACTAGTTGCAGAAGATTAAGCAAATAGTTGGAGAAGATTAGGCTCGGAGTTGGATGAGGAGGATAGAGCAAAACCAATCTCCCTTTGTGCAGTTGCACTGAAATGTAGAGACGTTGCCCGTGTGACATTTTAGTATAACTGCACAAAACACTCTTAAGAAAAAAGTGATTTGTGCAGTTCACCAAAAGGTCGCAATAGCAACGAGGTGAAATGGATAGCCCTGTTTGCAAAAAAAGAGGTAGAAAGGAAACAATTACTGGCCAATAACAGTTGATGACACATACAACGACAAAAAAGAAGCATATTCCTTGTCCTAAGGGAAGATAACAACATGGTTGTGTTTGTCTAAAACGGTGTGAGGACGAGATTGCAATATGAAAAGTATGCCGGACGAGCTACATTTTGGGCAAAGAACTATGGAAGGTCCACATGCAAGATTTTCCACATGAAGTGACGTGGGAAGACGGGCAGTGGAGCAAGGCCGGAGGGGATACCTGGGGTCATCGGGATGTAACTAGGTGAGCGGCGGTGGGCGGGGTCTACCCATACTGCGGCAGCGAGCAGGTGGCGTAGGCCCTATCGCGTCGGAGCTTGGTCAGAGAGAAGGACGGGTACCGTAGATCGGGACGTGCTGCATCGGCGCCGTCGAACGAAGAAACGAACTTTGTTTCATGCACGCGTGGTACACGACCGCCGTAGGTAAACAACCGCTACACACGTTCAAATTAGCACGTGGGCTGCCATTTTCGTACAGAAATGAGCTCCACCATGTACCCGTGTGGGTGTGGCTGGGCACGAAGCGTTAGTACGTGCACCTATTATCTTCGTGTACGTACACCACCTATGTGGGGTTGTGCGAGAGAGATACAAACATAGAGAGATATAGTGTGTGGGTTCGTGAGTGTTTTCTTGGGGGGGGGGTCAATCAAAAAATGTCACATATGCAATGTGTGTGAAATAGAGTCCTGGATATATCATATATATAGAGGGGCGATCCACGAGAAGAGAGTGGAGGTATCATCGGCTTGAGGTATCCATAGAATCGAAGAGAGGGATGATGTGTGTGTGTGCGCGCGCGATCGATAAAGAGTGCCATCAAATTTGTGTGTGCCCACGTCAAAGATATAGAGTTTCTGGCCTACTGGAACGTGAGTGGGGACAGGTGTAGTTTGTCTCTGTGGCATGGATACCTACCTACAGTGCTCGACTATCGGTGTGTGGTGGGGGAGGCCTAATTAATTATAGAGGTACAATGGCTGGTATATGTGTGGAGGAGGGGAGAGGCCTACCTTATGTATTAAGGGAGATCGATCGGCATCCATGCATATGTGTAGGAGAGGAATAAGGTTGGGAGAGAGACAGAGCTAGAGTGTTGGAGGGGGTGGTAGTGGAGTTGTTTCTAACAAATGGTGGGAGACAGTGGAGGACCTAGGAATGGGCCAGGCCCCAGGCGAACTGGGCCAAGGCCCAGGTAGCTTAGTTGACTGTAGCGTTTTATTGTAGCTATAGTGTTAAAATATACAAAGGAGATGGACCTTATGCCCCACGACACCGCCCCTTTTGCCTAGGGCCTGAATCCGCCCATGGTGGGAGAGGCTTGCTAGACAAACGGAGGGCACGCCTGCAATATCAATAAGAGAGGGGATGGTTGCCTGTCTGTGCACGTGTGTGCGAGAGACGTGTCAGGAGGCAAGCACGAATGATGAGGGGGGCGATATGGTTGTGGTAAGCAGACGTAACTACATAGGAAGATCAATCGTCCTTTGTCAAAGAAAGGAGAGACATAACTTGTGAGGCATGTCGCTCGATGGGTGGGGGGAAATAGTTAAAGTCGACCTAGGTATATGTAGGGAGATCAATCGGTATACATGCATGTATGTGTTAGAATCAAATAAGGCCCGGGGAGAAGGATAGAGAGAGAGGGATGCATCTAGGAGGTGGTGCGAGAGGCATACTATATCGAGGGGGGAGGAGTGTGCAAGTACGAGATCGATGAAAAGAGTGGTGGGAGTGAGGCATGGATGGTGAGAAGATAAGAGGGGAAGCTTGTGTTTGTGGTAGGCACACCTTGCTAGAGAGGCATATCGATCGATGTGTGTCATAAAGAAGGAGCTGGGGGGGCCTACACACACCATGGGTGAACAACCTAAAGTGAAAAGACGAATTTGCGCGATGGAGCTAGAGAATGTTGAGGGAGGGTGAGAGGGATGCGGGCGTGTGCATGCATGAGAGAAAGTTAGCGCTAGCTACAAAGATAAGAGGATTGTGTGGGTGTAAAAGACGAATAGAGATCATAATTGATTATAAAAAGCGAATTCGGATATTTAAAGAATTTATCATAGTGTTTGAAACCGACGCATGCATGAATATATATAACGGTGATACACATGGTGTGGTTATGAACATGTTATACTACATATAATATATTTTATCTCTACTCTTATAAAAAACAGAGTTGTTGATGATGGTGTGCCTGTCATCCTGCAATATAGGCCGTCCTATTTATATCTGACAGATATGAAGGAAACTATGGTTATTTTGAAAAAAGATACCCACACCCCTCTCCATATTTGCAAATAAGGCCTCCCCTTGATCATGTTGATGTTCCATGGAATGCATGGGCATCTTGCTAGTATTGCATATAATATATAGAACATTGATTATAATTTGGGCTAATGTGTGGCTTTTGCAGCTTAGGGCTAAATACTTGTCATAATGTAGGGGGCGGGGCACTACACTTTGTGTGAATAAACACGTTGTACGTATGGGACATGGTTTAGATTAGGAATATATAGTTAGTACATCAAATGTACTATCATTTGGAATCAACATCAAGTGTATTCAAAAAATTGAAGTCGAGTTCATATAGTACACATATTTTATATCTATCTCTATAGTAATCATGTGGTGTGTTGTTAAGGTAATACACGAATGATGGTTGAAGTTGGCAACAATCATGATTGTAGATTCTTATTGAAATAGAGAAATGAATTCAAATTCAATTCAAATTGCAGCGGTAGTATAAACATTTGGAATGCACTAAAATGTTGGTATGAGTAGGTTACATGCATTATACAGCCAGCGAAAAATTTTAATTGGACATAACATGGATTCATACTCCCTCCTTCCATCTATATAGGGCCTAATTTATTTGTAAGACCGCCTTTGACTATTGACAAGATTAATAGTACATGACATGCACAATGTGAAAATTATATCATTGAAAGCTCCTTTCACACAAGAATTTAATGATGTGCTTTGTGTAAGTTGCATGTCATATATTATTACTCTAATATTTGGTTAAAGTTAGCCTCAAAAAACGTATTAGTCCCTATATGGATGGAAGGAGAGAGTAGCTTTGAATAGCATTTGTATAGTAAAACAGGACAAGACTCTCTCTCTCTCTTTGTGTGGTGTGAATAGTTTTATTTTTTTGGTTTTTTCGTTGAGGGAAGTGCGAATTGATTTGGTACATACAAGTACAATCTTACACATTAGGCTTGTCCCTAAAATTCAACCCGCGCCTTGTTATATCCCAAAAATTCAGATATCGTGCTCCCAAAACTGGCGCCTTCACAACCCGCGCCTTGCTATCCCGAAATTACAACGTGCGTGAAAACTCCCTCCAGCTGCCAAATCCCGACACGTGAAATCCCCCTTCTAACCCTGAGCCGAAAGGGCCGCTAGTTCAAATCGATGGGGGTACTTTTGTAACACACCCTACATTTTGGACAAGCGCGTCCCTGATACGTCTCCAACGTATCTATAATTTTTTATTGCTCCATGCTATATTATCTACTGTTTTGGGAAATATTGGGCTTTATTATCCACTTTTATATTATTTTTGGGACTAACCTATTAACCGGAGGCCCAGCCCAGATTTCCTGTTTTATGTCTATTTCAGTGTTTTGAAGAAAAGGAATATCAGACAGAGTCGAAACGGAACGAAATCAACTGGAGAAGTTAGTTTTAGAAGAAAACACACCTGATGGACTTGGCCCCCATGTTAGAAGATACGGGAGCTGCCCACGAGGGTGGGGGGCGCGCCCCCTGCCTCGTGGGGCCCCCGTGGCTCCCCTGACATGCTTCTTCTGCCTATATAACTCCATATACACTAAAACTTTCAGAACAGACAATAGATCGGGAGTTCCGCCGCCAGAAGCCTCCGTAGCCACTGAAAACCAATCTAGACCCGTTCCGGCACCCTGCCAGAGGGGGCAATCCTTCTCCGGTGGCCATCTTCATCATCCCGGCGCTCTCCATGACGAGGAGGGAGTAGTTCTCCCTCGGGGCTGAGGGTATGTACCAGTAGCTATGTGTTTGATCTCTCTCTCTCTCTCGTGTTCTTGAGGTGATACGATCTTGATGTATCGCGAGCTTTGCTATTATAGTTGGATCCTATGTTTCTCCTCCCCCTCTTCTCTCTTGTAATGAATTGAGTTTCCCCTTTGAAGTTATCTTATCAGATTGAGTCTTTAAAGATTTGAGAACACTTGATGTATGTCTTGCCGTGCGTATCTGTGGTGACAATGGGATACCACATGATTCACTTGATGTATGTTTTGGTGATCAACTTCCGGGTTCCGCCCATGAACCTATGCATAGGGGTTGGCACACGTTTTCGTCGTGATTCTCCGGTAGGAACTTTGGGGCACTCTTTGATGTCCTTTGTGTTGGTTGAATAGATGAATCTAAGATTGTGTGATGCATATCGTATAATCATGCCCACGGATACTTGAGGTGACATTGGAGTATCTAGGTGACATTAGGGTTTTGGTTGATTTGTGTCTTAAGGTGTTATTCTAGTACGAACTCCAAGGCTGTTTGTGACACTTATAGGAATAGCCTAATGGATTGATTGGAAAGAATAACTTTGAGGTGGTTTCGTACCCTACCATAATCTCTTCGTTCGTTCTCCTCTATTAGTGACTTTGGAGTGACTCTTTGTTGCATGTTGAGGGATAGTTATGTGATCCAATTATGTTAGTATTGTTGAGGGAACTTACACTAGTGAAAGTATGAACCCTAGGCCTTGTTTCAACACATTGCAATACTGTTTACACTCACTTTTATCACTTGCTACCTTGCTGTTTTTATAATTTCAGATTACAAATACTCATATCTACTATCCATATACCACTTGTATCACCATCTCTTCGCCGAACTAGTGCACCTATACAATTTACCATTGTATTGAATGTGTTGGGGACACAAGAGACTCTTTGTTATTTGGTTGCAGGGTTGCTTGAGAGAGACCATCTTCATCCTACGCCTCCTACGGATTGATAAACCTTAGGTCATCCACTTGAGGGAAATTTGCTACTGTCCTACAAACCTCTGCACTTGGAGGCCCAACAACGTCTACAAGAAGAAGGTTGTGTAGTAGACATCAAGCTCTTTTCTGGCGCCGTTGCCGGGGAGGTTAGCGCTTGAAGGTATATCTTTAGATCTTGCAATCGAGTATTTTAGTTTCTTGTTTTATCACTAGTTTAGTTTATAAAAGAAAACTACAAAAAATGGAATTGATTTTGTCTCATACGCTTCACCTTTTTAATATCTTTCGTGAGTATGATGGAAAGGATAATTGTGCTCAAGTGCTAGAAGAAGAAATCTATAAAATGTTTGGCACTAAATATTTGAATGATGAGCATGATTGCAATGTTGTTAGTACGAATTCTTTGAATATCCATGATGCGAATGATAATTGCACTAGTTATGATGAAAATGCCTCCTATAAACATGTCAATTTTTGTGGAGTAGACTCGGTTTGCAAGTACACACCAAATAGGGAAGATAGATATTGCAAGAGGCATAAGTACTTAGAAACTAAATTGTTGCAAGAAAGTCTTGATGATTGTGCTGAAAAATTCGATATTTTTCGCGCCCCTTGTGAACTTTGCAATGAACATGGTCATTTAAATCTCCAATGCAAATTGTTTCATGATTGAATCATATCCAAAAATTGTGATAATTTGATTACCCTTGAGCATCATAAAGAGCTTAGTCTTATTTTGGGGTATGAGGAAATGAAACGTATAACTGAGGGTATTCCAAAGTTTAATCTTGATAAAGTTCTTCATTTTGATCTAGAGAAAATTTATATGTATTGTGCGGTGAATTGTATTGAAAATCCTTATATTGCCAACTACATAAAGAAAAGAAAACAAATAGAAGATGGAGAGAATACTAATGAAAGGGAAGAGACTTCCCAATACCCTCCTATTATTTCTTATGATGAATCAGGTAACGAGGAAGAGCCTCCTATTTAACCAATCTCATTAATAAGGAGCTCCAAAAAGAGGATTGAACCCACACATGATGTGGTGAAGAAGAAGAAAAGAAAAAGGAAGAGAGGTAAAAAGATATCTCTCCCAAATAATGTTGCTCCTATTACTATTGTGCCTCATGAAAATATAATTGTGGAAGATAATGATACTTCTTATGATCTTGAAAATCTTTTTGGCACTTGCTTGGAAGAATATGATAATTGCTATACTATTGGTGCTATCCATACCATTAATGATGAGAGTGATTATGCTTATGATATGAAAAGGCCCAAGCTTGGGGAAGCTATGTTTGATGAGGATGACATATTTGAGAATATATTTGCTGCAATTAATGTTTGTCCCAAGCTTGGGGAAGCTATGATTAATGAAGATGATATTTTTAGTCTCCCAAGTTTTGATATGCAAGTTTATAATGATGATAGCATGCCTCCTACTTATGATGATTATTGTGATGAAACTTACGCTATAAGAAGTAGTGATTATATTTATAAAACTTGTCATGATTATGATTACCCTTTTTCTGAACGTTACTCTTTTAATGTGGAAACAATTTATAGTATTCAAGTCTCTTATGATACTCCCACTATTCCTATTAAGAAGAATTTTGCTTATGTGGAGAGTAATAAAATTTCTATGCTTGTAGATCATGAAAAGAATGCTTTAGGTGCTGATTATATTGTTGAATTCATTCATGATGCTACTGAATATTATTATGAGGGAGGAATATATGCTTGTAGGAATTGCAATATTATCAAGTTTCCTCTCTATGTGCTTAAAGTTTTGAAGTTATGCTTGTTTTTCCCTCCTATGCTAGTTGATTATTGTTCCCACAAGTTGTTTGCTCACAAAATCTCTATGCGTAGGAAGTATGTTAGACTTAAATGTGATAGTCATATTCTTCACGATGCTTTCTTTATGTTACAATTCTTATCTTTTATGTGAGCATCATTGAAATCATCATGCCTAGCTAGGGGCGTTAAACGATAACGCTTGTTGGGAGGCAATCCAATTTTATTTTTGTCCCTTGCTTTTTGCTCCTGTTTAGTAATAAATAATTCATCTAGCCTCTGTTTAGATGTGGTTTTATGCTTTTAATTAGTGTTTGTGCCAAGTAGAACCTTTGGGAAGACTTTGGGAAAGTCTTGTTGATCATGCTGTAAAAAAACAGAAACTTTAGCGCTCACGAGAATTGCTTCCATTTTTATTTGGAGAGTGATATTTAGTTAATTATTTTTGAAGATGATTAATAGATAAATTCCTCAGGTCCATAAATTTACTTTATAATTTTTGGGGTAACACAAGTATACGTTTGATCCAGATTACTACAGACAGTTCTGTTTTTGACAGATTCTGTTTTTCATGTGTTGTTTACTTATTTTGATGAATCTATGGCTAGTAAAATAGTTTATAAACCATAGAGAAGTTGGAATAAGGTAGGTTTAACACCAATATAAATAAAGAATGAGTTCATTACAGTACCTTGAATTGGTGTTTTGCTTTCTTATACTAACGGAGCTTACGAGTTTTCTACTTTAAGTTTTGTGTTGTGAAGTTTTCAAGTTTTGGGTAAGGATTCGATGGATTATGGAACAAGGAGTGGTAAGAGCTTAAGCTTGGGGATGCCCAAGGTACCCCAAGGTAATATTCAAGGACAACCAAGATCCTAAGCTTGGGGATGCCCCGGAAGGCATCCCCTCTTTCGTCTACGTTCATCGGTAACTTTACTTGGAGCTATATTTTTATTTGCCACATGATATGTGTTTTGCTTGGAGCGTCAATTTGTTTTGTTAGGATTTGCTTGCTGTTATTTATAACAATGTTTTGCATATTTTATTTCAATAAAAGTGGCATTGATAGCCTTTACTATGCCTATTTTAGAAGTCTACATGTCGCTGTTTGAAAACAGGAAGTTTACCGCTGTTGCAATAATTCCCTAGAAAAGTCAGAATGTGATAAAATGTTGAAACCTTTTGAATATTAAGCTCTGATAAATTTACTACAGTGGGAATTTTATTTCATATTTTTTGGAGTTAGGGAAGTATGGATGTTGCAGCATTCTTCACAGACTATCCTGTTTAGGCAGATTGCTGTTATGTTTGCATTGTTTGCATATGTTTGCTTCTTTAATGATTCTATTTGAGGATAGGACTATTAAATATGCAGAGGCATTTAGTATGCAATGTTGAATAATAATTTTAGTGGTTTGCTACAGTAGAGTATGATAAGGTTTTTTGCAATGGTTTATACTAACTTATCTCACGAGTCCTTGTTGAGTTTTGTGTGGATGAAGCTTTTGAGATTTAGGGAGACCGTGATATGAGAGGAATTAAGGAGACACAAAAGTGTTGGGGAACGTTGCAGAAAACAAAAAAAATTCCTACATTTCACCAAGATCAATCTATGGAGTCAACTAGCAACGAGAGGAGAGTGCATCTACATACCCTTGTAGATCGCGAGCGGAAGCGTTCAAGAGAACGGGGATGATGGAGTCGTACTCGCCGTGATCCAAATCACCGATGACCAAGTGCCGAACGGACGACACCTCCGCGTTCAACACACATACGGTTGGGAAGACGTCTCCTCCTTCTTGATCCAGCAAGGGGGGAGGAGAGGTTGATGAAGATCCAATAGCACGACGGCGTGGTAGTGGATGCAGCAGTGATCGCAGCAGGGCTTCGCCGAGCTTCTGCGAGAGGGAGAGGTGTAGCAGGGGAGAGGGAGGCGCCAAGGCTTGAGGTGCGGCTGCCCTCCCTCCCCCCTTATATAGGCCCCCTAGGGGGGTGCGCCGGCCCTAGGAGATGGGATCTCCTAGGGGGGCGGCGGCCAAGGGGGTGGAGTACCCCCCCAAGGCAAGTGGAGGCGCCCCCTCCCCTAGGGTTCCCAACCCTAGGCGCATGGGGGGCCCAAGGGGGGCGCACCAGCCCACTATGGGCTGGTTCCCCTCCCCACTTCAGCCCATGGGGCCCTCCGGGATGGGTGGCCCCACCCGGTGGACCCCCGGGACCCATCTGGTGGTCCTGGTACAATACCGGTGACCCCGAAACTTTCCCAATGGCCGAAACTACACTTCGTATATATAATTCTTCACCTCCGGACAATTCCGGAACTCCTCGTGACATCCAGGATCTCATCCCGGACTCCGAACAACTTTTGTATTACTGCATACTCATATCTATACAACCCTAGCGTCACCGAACCTTAAGTGAGTAGACCCTACGGGTTCGGGAGATAAGCAGACATGACCGAGACGATTCTCTGGTCAATAACCAACAGCGGGATCTAGATACCCATGTTGGCTCCCACGTGCTCCTCGATGATCTCATCGGATGAACCACAATGTCGAGGACCTAATCAATCCCGTACTCAATTCCCTTTGTCAATCGGTACGTTACTTGCCCGAGACTCGATCGTCGGTATCACAATACCTTGCTCAGTCTCATTACCGGCAAGTCACTTTACTCGTACCGCAATGCATGATCCCATGATCAACCACTTGATCACATTGAGCTCATTATGATGATGCATTACCGAGTGGGCCCAGAGATACCTCTCCGTCATACGGAGTGACAAATCCCAGTCTTGATTCGTGCCAACCCAACAGACACTTTCGGAGATACCTGTAATGTACCTTTATAGTCACCCAGTTACGTTGTGACGTTTGGCACACCCAAGGCATTCCTACGGTATCTGGGAGTTGCATAATCTCATGGTCTAAGGAAATGATACTTGACATCCAGAAAAGCTACAGCAAACGAACTACACGACCTTTGTGCTATGCTTAGGTTTGGGTCTTGTCCATCACATCATTCTCCTAATGATGTGATCCCGTTATCAATGACATCCCCATGTCCATAGCCAGGAAACCATGACTATCTGTTGATCAACGAGCTAGTCAACTAGAGGCTCACTAGGGACACATTGTGGTCTATGTATTCACACATGTATTACAATTTCCGGATAATGCAATTATAGCATGAATAATAGACAATTATCATGAACAAGGAAATATAATAATCATTTTATTATTGCCTCTAGGGCATATTTCCAACAGTCTCCCACTTGCACTAGAGTCAATCATCTAGTTACATTGTGATGAATCGAACACCCATGGAATTCTGGTGTTGATCATGTTTTGCTCTAGGGAGAGGTTTAGTCAACGGATCTGCTACATTCAGGTCTGTATGTGATTTACAAATCTCTATGTCTCCATTTTGAACACTTTCACGAATGGAGTTGAAGCGACGCTTGATATGCCTGGTCTTCCTGTGAAACCTGGGCTCCTTGGCAAGGGCAATAGCTCCAGTGTTGTCACAGAAGAGAGTCATCGGGCCCGACGCATTGGGTATGACTCCTAGGTTGGTAATGAACTCCTTCACCCAGACTGCTTCGTTTGCTGCCTCCGAGGCCGCCATGTACTCTGCTTCACATGTAGATCCCGCCACAATGCTTTGCTTGCAACTGCACCAGCTTACTGCCCCACCATTCAAAATATACACGTATCCGGTTTGTGACTTAGAGTCATCCAGATCTGTGTCGAAGCTAGCATCGACGTAACCCTTTACGACGAGCTCTTCGTCACCTCCATAAACGAGAAACATTTCCTTGGTCCTTTTCAGGTACTTCAGGATATTCTTGACCGCTGTCCAGTGTTCCATGTCGGGATTACTTTGGTACCTTCCTACCAAACTCACGGCAAGGTTTACATCAGGTCTGGTACACAGCATATACATGATAGACCCTATGGCCGAGGCATAGGGGACGACACTCATCTTTTCTCTATCTTCTGCCGTGGTCAGGCATTGAGCCAAGCTCAATCTTGTACCTTGCAATACAGGCAAGAACCCCTTCTTTGACTGATCCATTTTGAACTTCTTCAATATCTTGTCAAGGTACGTAATCTGTGAAAGACCAATGAGGCGTCTCGATCTATATCTATAGATCTTGATGCCTAATATACAAGCAGCTTCTCCAAGGTCCTTCATTGAAAAACACTTATTCAAATAGGCCTTTATGCTTTCCAAGAATTCTATATCATTTCAAATCAACAGTATGTCATCCACATACAATATGAGAAATGCTACAGAGCTCCCACTCACTTTCTTGTAAATGCAGGCTTCTCCATAAGTCTGCATAAACCCAAACACTTTGATCATCTCATCAAAGCGAATGTTCCAACTCCGAGATGCTTGCACCAGCACATAAATCGAGCATTGGAGCTTGCACACCTTGTCAGCATTCTTAGGATTGACAAAACCTTCCGGCTGCATCATATACAATTCTTCCTTAAGGAAACCATTAAGGAATGCCGTTTTGACGTCCATTTGCCATATCTCATAATCATAGAATGCGGCAATTGCTAACATTATTCGGACGGACTTCAGCTTCGCTACAGGTGAGAAAGTCTCATCGTAGTCAACCCCTTGAACTTGTCGATAACCCTTAGCAACAAGCCAAGCTTTATAGATGGTCACATTACCATCCGCGTCTGTCTTCTTCTTAAAGATCCATTTATTTTCTATGGCTCGCCGATCATCGGGCAAGTCAGTCAAAGTCCATACTTCGTTTTCATACATGGATCCTATCTCGGATTTCATGGCTTCCAGCCATTTGTCAGAATCCGGGCCCGCCATCGCTTCTTCATAGTTCGAAGGTTCACCGTTGTCTAACAACATGATTTCCAAGACAGGGTTGCCGTACCACTCTGGTGCGGAACGTGTCCTTGTGGACCTACGAAGTTCAGTAGCAACTTGATATGAAGTTTCATGATCATCATCATTAACTTCCTCTCTAGTCGGTGCAGGCACCTCAGGAACATTTTCCTGAGTTGCGCCACTTTCCGGTTCAAGAGGTAATACTTCATCAAGTTCTACTTTCCTCCCACTTACTTCTTTCGAGAGAAACTCTTTCTCTAGAAAGGATCCATTCTTGGCAACAAAGATCTTGCCTTTGGATCTGAGGTAGAAGGTATACCCAATAGTTTCTTTAGGGTATCCTATGAAGACGCATTTTTCCGACTTGGGTTCGAGCTTTTCAGGTTGAAGTTTCTTGACATAAGCATCGCATTCCCAAACTTTTAGAAACGACAGCTTAGGTTTCTTCCCAAACCATAATTCATACGGTGTCGTCTCAATGGATTTCGACGAAGCCCTATTTAAAGTGAATGCGGCAGTCTCTAAAGCATAGCCCCAAAATGATAGCGGTAAATCGGTAAGAGACATCATAGATCGCACCATATCTAATATAGTGTGATTACGACGTTCGGACACACCATTACGCTGAGGTGTTCCAGGCGGCGTGAGTTGTGAAACTATTCCACATTTTCTTAAGTGTGTGCCAAATTCGTGACTCAAGTATTCTCCCGCATGATCTGATCGCAAGAACTTGATTTTCCTATCACGTTGATTCTCAACCTCACTCTGAAATTCCTTGAAGTTTTCAAAGGTCTGAGACTTGTGTTTCATTAAGTAGACATACCCATATCTACTCAAGTCATCAGTGAGGGTGAGAACATAACGATAACCACCACGAACCTCAACACTCATTGGACCGCACACATCTGTATGTATGATTTCCAATAAGTTGGTTGCTCGCTCCATTGTTTCTGAGAACGGAGTCTTGGTCATCTTACCCATGAGGCATGGTTCACACGTGTCAAATGATTCGTAATCAAGAGACACTAAAAGTCCATCTGCATGGAGCTTCTTCATGCGTTTGACACCTATGTGACTAAGGCGGCAGTGCCACAAGTATGTGGGACTATCATTATCAACCTTACATATTTTGGTATTCACACTATGAATATGTGTAGCATTACGCTCGAGATTCATTAAGAATAAACCATTCACCATTGGAGCATGACCATAAAACATATCTCTCATATAAATAGAACAACCATTATTCTCGGATTTAAATGAGTAGCCATCTCGTATTAAACGAGATCCTGATACAATGTTCATGCTCAAAGCTGGCACTAAATAACAATTATTGAGGTTTAAAACTAATCCCGTAGGTAAATGAAGAGGTAGCGTGCCGACGGTGATCACATCGACCTTGGAACCATTCCCGACGCGCATCGTCACCTCGTCCTTCGCCAGTCTCCGCTTATTCCGCAGCACCTGCTTTGAGTTACAAATGTGAGCAACCGCACCGGTATCAAATACCCAGGAGCTACTACGAGTACTGGTAAGGTACACATCAATTACATGTATATCACATATACCTTTTGTGATGCCGGCCTTCTTGTCCGCTAAGTATTTGGGGCAGTTCCGCTTCCAGTGACCACTTCCCTTGCAATAAAAGCACTCAGTCTCGGGCTTGGATCCATTCTTTGGCTTCTTCCCGGCAGCTTGCTTATCGGGCGCGGCAACTCCCTTGCCGTCCTTCTTGAAGTTCTTCTTACCCTTGCCTTTCTTGAACTTAGTGGTTTTATTCACCATCAACACTTGATGTTCCTTTTTGACTTCTACCTCTGCTGATTTAAGCATTGCAAATACCTCAGGAATGGTCTTTTCCATCCCCTGCATATTGAAGTTCATCACAAAGCTCTTGTAGCTTGGTGGAAGCGACTGAAGGATTCTGTCAATGACCGCGTCATCCGGGAGATTAACTCCCAGCTGAGTCAAGCGGTTATGCAACCCAGACATTTTGAGTATGTGCTCACTGACAGAACTATTTTCCTCCATCTTACAGCTGAAGAACTTGTCGGAGACTTCATATCTCTCGACCCGGGCATGAGCTTGGAAAACCATTTTCAGCTCTTCGAACATCTCATATGCTCCGTGTCGCTCAAAACGCTTTTGGAGCCCCGGTTCTAAGCTGTAAAGCATGCCGCACTGAACGAGGGAGTAATCATTAACACGTGTCTGCCAAGCGTTCATAACGTCTTGTTCTGCAGGGAGAGCAGGTGCTTCACCTAGCGGTGCTTGTAGGACATAATCTTTCTTGGTAGCTATGAGGATGATCCTCAGGTTCCGGACCCAGTCCGTATAGTTGTTGCCATCGTCTTTTAGCTTGGTTTTCTCTAGGAACGCGTTGAAGTTGAGGACAACGTTGGCCATTTGATCTACAATACATGTTGTAAAGATTTTAGACTAAGTTCATGATAATTAAGTTCATCTAATCAAATTGTTCAATGAACTCCCACTCAGATAGACATCCCTCCAGTCATCTAAGTATAACATGATCCGAGTTAACTAGGCTGTGTCCGATCATCACGTGAGACGGACTAGTCAACATCGGTGAACATCTTCATGTTGATCGTATCTTCTATACGACTCATGCTCGAACTTTCGGTCTTCTGTGTTCCGAGGCCATGTCTGTACATGCTAGGCTCGTCAAGTCAACCTAAGTGTTTGCATGTGTAAATCTGTCTTACACCCATTGTATGTGAACGTTGGAATCTATCACACCCGATCATCACGTGGTGCTTCGAAACAATGAACTGTCGCAATGGTGCACAGTTAGGGGGAACACTTTCTTGAAATTATTATGAGGGATCATCTTATTTACTACCGTCGTTCTAAGTAAACAAGATGCAAAAACATGATAAACATCACATGCAATCAAATAATAGTGACATGATATGGCCAGTATCATATAACTTCCTTTGATCTTCATCTTGGGGCTCCATGATCATCTTGTCACCGGCATGACACCATGATCTCCATCATCGTGTCTCCATGAAGTTGCTCGCCAACTATTACTTCTACTACTATGGCTAACACGTTTAGCAATAAAGTAAAGTAATTTACATGGCGTTTCTCAATGACACGTAGGTCATACAAAAAATAAAGACAACTCCTATGGCTCCTGCCGGTTGTCATACTCATCGACATGCAAGTCGTGATTCCTATTACAAGAACATGATCTCATACATCACATATATATCATTCATCATTCATCACAACTTTGGCCATATCACATCACAAAACACTTGCTACAAAAACAAGTTAGACGTCCTCTAATTGTTGTTGCAAGTTTTTACGTGGCTGCAATAGGGTTCTAGCAAGAACGTTTTCTTACCTACGCCAAAACCACAACGTGAATTGCCAATTTCTATTTACCCTTCATAAGGACCCTATTCATCGAATCCGATTCGACTAAAGTGGGAGAGACAGACACCCGCCAGCCACCTTATGCAACTAGTGCATGTTAGTCGGTGGAACCGGTCTCACGTAAACGTACGTGTAAGGTTGGTCCGGGCCACTTCATCCTACGATGCCGCCGAATCAAGATAATACTAGTAACGGCAAGCAAATTGGCAATATCGACGCCCACAACTACTTTGTGTTCTACTCGTGCATAGTAACTACGCATAGACCTAGCTCATGATGCCACTGTTGGGGAACGTTGCAGAAAACAAAAAAATTCCTACGTTTCACCAAGATCAATCTATGGAGTCAACTAGCAACGAGAGGAGAGTGCATCTACATACCCTTGTAGATCGCAAGCGGAAGCGTTCAAGAGAACGGGGATGATGGAGTCGTACTCGCCGTGATCCAAATCACTGATGACCAAGTGCCGAACGGACGGCACCTCCGCGTTCAACACACGTACGGTTGGGAAGACGTCTCCTCCTTCTTGATCCAGCAAGGGGGGAGGAGAGGTTGATGAAGATCCAGCAGCACGACGGCGTGGTGGTGGATGCAGCAGTGATCGCAGCAGGGCTTCGCCGAGCTTCTGCGAGAGGGAGAGGTGTAGCAGGGGAGAGGGAGGCGCCAAGGCTTGAGGTGCGGCTGCCCTCCCTCCCCCCTTTATATAGGCCCCTAGGGGGGTGCGTCGGCCCTAGGAGATGGGATCTCCTAGGGGTGGCGGCGGCCAAGGGGGTGGAGTACCCCCCAAGGCAAGTGGAGGCGCCCCCTCCCCTAGGGTTCCCAACCCTAGGCGCATGGGGGGGCCAAGGGGGGCGCACCAGCCCACTATGGGCTGGTTCCCCTCCCCACTTCAGCCCATGGGGCCCTCCGGGATGGGTGGCCCCACCCGGTGGACCCCCGGGACCCATCCGGTGGTCCCGGTACAATACCGGTGACCCCGAAACTTTCCCGATGGCCGAAACTACACTTCCTATATATAATTCTTCACCTCCGGACAATTCCGGAACTCCTCGTGACGTCCAGAATCTCATCCGGGACTCCGAACAACTTTCGGATTACTGCATACTCGTATCTATACAACCCTAGCGTCACCGAACCTTAAGTGTGTAGACCCTACGGGTTCGGGAGACAAGCAGACATGACCGAGACGATTCTCTGGTCAATAACCAACAGCGGGATCTGGATACCCATGTTGGCTCCCACATGCTCCTCGATGATCTCATCGGATGAACCATGATGTCGAGGACCTAATCAATCCCGTACTCAATTCCCTTTGTTAATCGGTACGTTACTTGCCCGAGACTCGATCGTCGGTATCCCAATACCTTATTCAGTCTCGTTACCGGCAAGTCACTTTACTCGTACCGTAATGCATGATCCCATGATCAACCACTTGATCACATTGAGCTCATTATGATGATGCATTACCGAGTGGGCCCAGAGATACCTCTTCGTCATACGGAGTGACAAATCCCAGCCTCGATTCGTGCCAACCCAACAGACACTTTCGGAGATACCTGTAATGTACCTTTATAGTCACCCAGTTACGTTGTGACGTTTGGCACACCCAAGGCATTCCTACAGTATCCGGGAGTTGCACAATCTCATGGTCTAAGGAAATGATACTTGACATCTAGAAAAGCTACAGAAAACGAACTACACGATCTTTGTGCTATGCTTAGGTTTGGGTCTTGTCCATCACATCATTCTCCTAATGATGTGATCCCGTTATCAATGACATCCCCATGTCCATAGCCAGGAAACCATGACTATCTGTTGATCAACGAGCTAGTCAACTAGAGGCTCACTAGGGACACATTGTGGTCTATGTATTCACACATGTATTACGATTTCCGGATAATACAATTATAGCATGAATAATAGACAATTATCATGAACAAGGAAATATAATAATCATTTTATTATTGCCTCTAGGGCATATTTCCAACAAAAAGCTCAAGCTTGGGCATCCCAAGATAATATTTCAAGAAGTCTCAAGCATCTAAGCTTGGGGATGCCCCAGTTGGCATCCCACCTTTCTTCTTCAACAACTATCGGTTAGTTTCGGTTGATCCTAAGTTTTTGCTTCTTCACATGATGTTTGCCATTCTTAGAATGTCATTTTATTTAGTTTTGCTTGTTGTTTGAACAAAATACCAAGATCTGAAATTATTAAATGTCAGAGAGTCTTCACATGGTTGCATAATTATTCAACTACTCATTGATCTTCACTTATATCTTTCGGAGTAGTTTGTCATTTGCTCTAGTGCTTCACTTATATCTTTTAGAGCATGGTGGTAGTTTTATTTTGAAGAAATAAATGAACTCTCATGCTTCACTTAGATTATTTTGAGAGTCTTAAATAGCATGATAATTTGCTTAAAATCCTAATATGCTAGGTATTCAAGAATAACAAAATTCTCTTATGAGTGTGTTGAATACTATGAGAAGTTTGATACTTGATAATTGTTTTGAGATATGGAGATGGTGATATTAGAGTCATGCTAGTTGAGTGGTTATGAATTTGAGAAATACTTGTGTTGAAGTTTGTGATTCCCGTAGCATGCACGTATGGTGAACCGTTATGTGATGAAGTCGGAGCATGATTTATTTATTGATTGTCTTCCTTATGAGTGGCAGTCGGGGACAAGCGATGGTCTTTTCCTACCAATCTATACCCCTAGGAGCATGCGCGTAGTACTTTGTTTCGATAACTAAAATCTTTTTGCAATAAGTATGTGAGTTCTTTATGACTAATGTTGAGCCCATGGATTATACGCACTCTCACCCTTCCACCTTTGCTAGCCTCTCTAGTACCGCGCAACTTTCGCCGGTACCATAAACCCACCATATACCTTCCTCAAAACAGCCACCATACCTACCTATTATGGCATTTCCATAGCCATTTCGAGATATATTGCCATGCAACTTTCCACCATTCTATTTATTATGGCATGCTTCATCATTGTCATATTTCTTTGCATGATCATGTAGTTGACATTGTATTTGTGGCAAAGCCACTGTTCATAATTCTTTCATACTTTTCAGTCTTGATTCATTGCATATCCCGGTACACCGCCGGAGGCATTCATATAGAGTCATATCTTGTTCTAAGTATCGAGTTGTAATTATTGAGTTGTAAGAAAATAAAAGTGTGATGATCATCATCAATAGAGCATTGTCCCAAGAAAAAAAAAGGAAGGCCAAATAAAAAAGGCCAAAAAAGGGACAATGCTATTATCCTTTTTCCACACTTGTGCTTCAAAGTAGCACCATGATCTTCATGATAGAGAGTCTCCTATGTTGTCACTTTCATATACTAGTGGGAATCTTTCATTATAGAACTTGGCTTGTATATTCCAATGATGGGCTTCCTCAAAATGCCCTAGGTCTTCATGAGCAAGCGAGTTGGATGCACACCCACTAGTTTCTTTTGTTGAGCTTTCATATATTTATAGCTCTAGTGCATCCGTTGCATGGCAATCCCTACTCACTCACATTGATATCTATTGATGGGCATCTCCATAGCCTGTTGATACGCTTAGTCGATGTGAGACTATCTTCTCCCTTTTTGTCTTCTCCACAACCACCATTATATTCCACCTATAGTGCTATGTCCATGGCTCACGCTCATGTATTGCGTGAAGATTGAAAAAGTTTGAGAACATCAAAAGTATGAAACAATTGCTTGGCTTGTCATCGGGGTTGTGCATGATTTAAATACTTTGTGTGGTGAAGATGGAGCATAGCAAGACTATATGATTTTGTAGGGATATCTTTCTTTAGCCATGTTATTTTGAGAAGACATGATTGCTTAGTTGGTATGCTTGAAGTATTATTATTTTTATGTCAATATGAACTTTTGTCTTGAATCTTATGGATCTGAATATTCATATCACAAGTAAGAAGAATTACATTGAAATTATGCCAACTAGCATTCCACATCAAAAAAATTATCTTTTTAAGCATTTACCTACTCGAGGACGAGCAGGAATTAAGCTTGGGGATGCTTGACACGTCTCCAATGTATCTATAATTTTTTATTGCTCCATGCTATATTATCTACTGTTTTGGGAAATATTGGGCTTTATTATCCACTTTTACATTATTTTTGGGACTAACCTATTAACCGGAGGCCCAGCCCAGATTTGTTATTTTATACCTATTTTAGTGTTTTGAAGAAAAGGAATATCAGACGGAGTCGAAACGGAACGAAATCAACTGGAGAAGTTATTTTTGGAAGGGAACACACCTGATGGACTTGGACCCCACATCAGAAGATACGGGAGCTGCCCACGAGGGTGGGGGCGCGCCCACCCCCCTAGGGCGCGCCCCCTGCCTCATGAGGCCCCGTGGCTCCCCTGACGTGCTTCTTCTGCCTATATAACTCCATATACCCTAAAACTTCCAGAACAAACAATAGATCGGGAGTTCCGCCGCCAGAAGCCTCTGTAGCCACCGAAAACCAATCTAGACCCATTCCGGCACCCTGCCGGAGGGGGAAATCCTTCTCCGGTGGCCATCTTCATCATCCCGGCGCTCGCCATGACGAGGAGGGAGTAGTTCTCCCTCGGGGCTGAGGGTATGTACCAGTAGCTATGTGTTTGATCTCTCTCTCTCTCTCGTGTTCTTGAGGTGATACGATCTTGATGTATCGCGAGCTTTGCTATTACAGTTGGATCCTATGTTTCTCCTCCCCCTCTTCTCTCTTGTAATGAATTGAGTTTCCCCTTTGAAGTTATCTTATCGGATTGAGTCTTTAAAGATTTGAGAACACTTGATGTATGTCTTGCCATGTGTATCTGTGGTGACAATGGGATACCACGTGATTCACTTGATGTATGTTTTGGTGATCAACTTGCGGGTTCCGCCCATGAACCTATGCATAAGGGTTGGCACACGTTTTCGTCGTGATTCTCTGGTAGGAACTTTGGGGCACTCTTTGAGGTCCTTTGTGTTGGTTGAATAGATGAATCTGAGATTGTGTGATGCATATAGTATAATCATGCCCACGGATACTTGAGGTGACATTGGAGTATCTAGGTGACATTAGGGTTTTGGTTGATTTGTGTCTTAAGGTGTTATTCTAGTATGAACTCCAGGGCTGTTTGTGACACTTATAGGAATAGCCCAACGGATTGATTGGAAAGAATAACTTTGAGGTGGTTTCGTACCCTACCATAATCTCTCCGTTCGTTCTCCGCTATTAGTGACTTTGGAGTGACTCTTTGTTGCATGTTGAGGGATAGTTATGTGATCCAATTATGTTAGTCTTGTTGAGGGAACTTACACTAGTGAAAGTATGAACCCTAGGCCTTGTTTCAACACATTGCAATACCGTTTACGCTCACTTTTATCATTTGCTACCTTGCTGTTTTTATAATTTCAGATTACAAATACTCATATCTACTATCCATATACCACTTGTATCACCATCTCTTCGCCGAACTAGTGCACCTATACAGTTTACCATTGTATTGAGTGTGTTGGGGACACAAGAGACTCTTTGTTATTTGGTTGCAGGGTTGCTTGAGAGAGACCATCTTCATCCTACGCCTCCTACGGATTGATAAACCTTAGGTCATCCACTTGAGGGAAATTTGCTACTGTCCTACAAACCTCTGCACTTGGAGGCCCAACAACGTCTACAAGAAGAAGGTTGTGTAGTAGACATCAGTCCTTAAGTCATGGTTC
The DNA here is from genome assembly GCF_018294505.1 of Triticum aestivum. Taxonomy (NCBI): domain Eukaryota; kingdom Viridiplantae; phylum Streptophyta; class Magnoliopsida; order Poales; family Poaceae; genus Triticum; species Triticum aestivum. The sequence goes on along the minus strand of NC_057800.1, from coordinate 447,405,861 downwards.
CCCCCTCCCGTCGCCTCCTTTTCGCCATTTGAAATCCCATGCAGCCATAACCTCTTCGCTCCAGCCGCGAAACCCCACCCTCCTCCATCCGCCACCTCACCATTGCCCAGCCGGAGCCTCTTCCCCGACGATGTCGTCCACCGCAATAGCTCGATGTCCCTCATCCACCACCCCGGATGAGGATCCGTCATCCTTCTTGTCGTCCCGCCGGTTCAGCTGCCCCATCCTCCACCTCCAAGGAGCTGCTCCGACGATCGCCTCGTCTATTGCGGATGCTCCATCCCCACAACGCCGCCTTAACCTGCTCCACCGGAACCACAATATCCTCACCGACTCCTCGAACGAAGCCGACGCCTACTCGGTGCCACAAACGAGGTTCTACACTCATCGCATCACACCTTCTCCTTAACTCGACCTCCCGGTGCTGACGATGCTCCATCCCGCACCCCCATGGAGTGGCTACCTCAAAGCCGGCGCCATGGGCGACATCTCCATGGAGGCTCTCCCCCAGTGCAAGGCCCCTTCGGCGGCGGCATCCATACCAGCCGAATATGCTACTGCTGCTCCGTCTCTTGCTCGCTCGCTTGCGCTACTGCTGCTGCTCCGGCTCTCGCTCGCGTGCTCGCGCTGCTGCTACTGCTGCTCCGGCTCTCGCTCGCTCGCTCGTGCTGCTGCTGCTGCTCTGCTCCGATTTAGCTACACTTCAGTCGACTGAATCGACTTTTGGGTCAGTCGACTTTCAGGGGGTGGGGGGCTCGCCGAAGTTAAGAACCACCCGCAATGGGGAGGGGGCTCACCGGAGAGGTATCCCACTATCTATCTTAGGATTCAGGGTGGGGGCGGTGGTCACAGGCGG
>NC_057800.1:447297723-447404658 GCF_018294505.1 Triticum aestivum | reverse complement strand
GGGGCGGCGGCGGACCGGCTGTGGAGAGTTGTTTCGGGACGGCAGGGAGTTGTTTCGGGCCGGCGAGGCGGCACGGGGGCCGGTGATTCGGTCGGTGGTGGCTGGTGGATGAGGGGGGTGCAGGTTGAAGATGAACTGCAGGCCCTCCCGAAACTACATGTTAAGTGCCTCTCTGCTACCACTGCGTTCAGTTTCGACAGTAACATTCAGATTCCATAGTAAATTTTAGTTTCGACAGTTAAGTTCAGAGTCAACAGTTTTTACCTCATCTGTTGTAGTCAGGTGGTTTTTGGTGATGTAAAATTTACATCTATTTTACATCATCTATTAGACATGCTATTAGAATCCCACTTGAGATTAATGATGTCTGTCTTGTGCTGCTTCAGCCTTGACGTCTTACAGCTCACCGGAGCTGCTCCAATGACAAAACGATCCATCACAACAGAGCAGTACCCTGGACGCCGTCTATAGATTCCTCAAATATTCCTCCACACCTCCGACAGCCACCTCTACCTCAACTTCTTCAGCGACCAACCAAATGATGCTGAGGTCAAAACGGCTGCGGCAAAGAGGTTGTACACTTGTTGCATCACTTATTACTCTACATTCATATCGATCCATTAGGGCTATTTTGGTTCAACTGAAAAACATAGCAATAGGAAATTTTCCTATGGCACTCTAATATTCAATTATTCATGGATTTTGTTGAAAGGAATGGAGCAAAACATCCACCTGGACCTACTTTTCAAAATCCTATGCATGAAAACAAGACCAAGTGCATTAGTGGCAGAATAACATTCTAACTATACACGCTTTCATATGGTTTCACTTTATTTTGGCCATGTTTATTTGCATTCCTCTGCTCTTCCAATTCCTGTGAACCAAACACCCAAGTTGATAGAAATCATGTGTTTATAAATGCTCTATTTACCATGTGCATTCCTATCCTATTCCGGTGTTTTTCCTATCCCTGCGTTTTTAGAATCATGCAAGCCAAATGAGCCCTTACAGAATTACTTCAGTTATAGGTAGGTGTTGAAGGAAAATTCGTGTGGTTTGTCCTGCTCCTGCCGCGACATCGTCCACCTCACCTGAGCTGCTCCATCAACAGAAGCATCCACCAAACCAGACATCACGACTCCTGACCATCTTTCGCCACCTCAGATCTCCTTCCCTGCCGTCGGCACCCACCACAACAGCATCACCATCATTGACTCAGCAGATGAACCTAAGGAGTACACGGGTCCACAAGAGTAGTCGCACTCTTTTGTTTATGCTTATGTTATGCATTGCTTAAAATTAACTGCTACTTTATCGTCCTGTTCACCTCTTAGACTCCAAGTCAGGTCCAAATTAATGTTCAAACTTGAGTTCTAAATTAGTTGTGGGGCACATATCAAGGCAGCAATGAATAGTATCTCTGTCTAATATCTGGTTCACCTAGGGTATGACTATGTTGTTCATCTTGGGTGGGAAACAAATAGTAAAGCAATCATCATTTGTCTTTTTATTAAATTAAAGAAATCATCGGCCTTCTATCATTATTTTTGGATCCATCCACTGGTTGTTACCATCACTCTATATTTCTGCATACTCTCCTTACATAATCTCACCATATTTTTTTCGTATGCATGTCAGATATTATAAACAATCATGCTGAACATGTAAAGAAAAATAGAAGAGTTTTGCGCGGCAATACAATGTCATGCAAAGATCACTCCATGGTGGGTTCAATGGCAAACCCTCCCTCCCCCTCTCCATATTGTAATCTAGAGGAAGATATTTGTTCTGAGGTGGATTCAAACTTAGCTGACCACTCCTATTTACCCCCCCCCAAGGTGTTTGCTCTACCTTGGCATGATGATGTTAGTCATATCATGCATATGTTGCCTTGCAGTGCCTACTTTTGACATCATATATGTCATCTGGTTAGTTTAGACATGTTCTGTAATGCCACTTGTTTAGTTTCTATATCACATATGGGAATTATGCAGTCTCATGTCTTTTAGCCAGCCATAATATATGTGAAATGTGCAATGCCATCCTGTTTAACCAGGCATCATATATTTGAATGATATCTTTCCCATCCTTTTCTTCATTACATTTCCATTTGTCGACAATGTTTGTACATTAAACTACTCTTCCCGTGAATCAACCATTTGGGTGGGAGATGGAAAAATCTGGAGTGAAAACAAGGCCTTCAGAGCAGAAAGTGTTACATGTCAAAGCAAATCTCTTGTTGGGTCCCGATAGCTCCTCGGAGATGGATTCAGAGACAGATAACCAGTCCTATTCCCCCATCAAGGTGTATGCTCTAACTTGGCATGGTTATACTGCTCATATCATGCATATGGTGTCTTGCATTGCATAATTTATACATCATATACACAATATTCAACACCATGTTATTAGTTCAGACATCATATTGAATGCCCTCTATTTAGCATATAAATCACATATGTGAATTAAATTATGTGATCCTGATTACTTAGATAACATGTATGTAAATTATGTCATGTTATCCTGTTTATTTATTCATCATATCTTTGAATTATGTTATGTTATGCTATCCAGTTTAGATAGAAATCATATATGTGAAATTATGTCATGCTCTCCGTTTTAGTTAAACAATAACATGTCAACTATTTCATGCCTTTTTTTCCACACTATCTACTGCATCTGTCTCTCATACAACGGCTGTACATTCAACTATGTTTCTGATAACCCACAAGTATAGAGGATCGCAACAGTTTTCGAGGGTAGAGTATTCAACCCAAATTTATTGATTCGACACAAGGGGAGCCAAAGAATATTCTCAAGTATTAGCAGCTGAGTTGTCAATTCAACCACACCTGAAACTTAATATCTGCAGCAAGGTATTTAGTACCAAAGTAATATGATAGTAGTGGTAACGGTAGAAAAAGGTAACGGTAGCAAAAGTAATATTTTTGGTGTTTTATAGTGATGATAACAATAGCAACAGAAAAGTAAATAAGCGAAGAACAATATATGGAAAGCTCGTAGGCAATGGATCGGTGATAGAGAATTATGCCGGATGTGGTTCATCATGTAACAGTCATAACCTAGGGTGACACAGAACTAGCTCCAATTCATCAATGTAATGTAGGCATGTATTCCGAATATAGTCATACGTGCTTATGGAAAAGAACTTGCACGACATCTTTTGTCCTACCCTCCCGTGGCAGCGGGGTCCTAGCGGAAACTAAGGGATATTAAGGCCTCCTTTTAATAGAGTACCGGACCAAAGGATGAACACATAGTGAATACATGAACTCCTCAAACTACGGTCATCACCGGAAGTGGTCCCGATTATTGTCACTTCGGCGTTGCCGGATCATAACACATAGTAGGTGACTATAGACTTGCAAGATAGGATCAAGAACTCACATATATTCATGAAAACATAATAGGTTCAGATCTGAAATCATGACACTCGGGCCCTAGTGACAAGCATTAAGCATATCAAAGTCATAGCAACATCAATCTCAGAACATAGTGGATACTAGGGATCAAACCCTAACAAAACAACTCGGTTACACGATAAATCTCATCCAACCCATCACCGTCCAGCAAGCCTATGATGGAATTACTCACGCACGGCGGTGAGCATTGATGTCTACTACACAACCTTCTTCTTGTAGACATTGTTGGGCCTTCAAGTGCAGAGGTTTGTAGGACAATAGCAAATTTCCCTCAAGTGGATGACCTAAGGTTTATCAATCCGTAGGAGGCGTAGGATGAAGATGGTCTCTCTCAAGCAACCCTGCAACCAAATAACAAAGAGTCTCTTGTGTCCCCAACACACCCAATACAATGGTAAATTGTATAGGTGAACTAGTTCGGCGAAGAGATGGTGATACAAGTGGTATATGGATAGTAGATAAAGGTATTTGTAATCTGAAAATATAAAAACAGCAAGGTAACTAATGATAAAAGTGAGCGTAAACGGTATTGCAATGCGTTGAAACAAGGCCTAGAGTTCATACTTTCGCTAGTGCAAGTTCCCTCAACAATAATATCATAATTGGATAACATAACTATCCCTCAACATGCAACAAAGAGTCACTCTAAAGTCACTAATAGCGGAGAACAAATGAAGAGATTATGGTAGGGTACGAAACCAGCTCAAAGTTATTCTTTCCGATCAATCCGTTGGGCTATTCCTATACGTGTCACAAATAGCCCTAGAGTTCGTACTAGAATAACACCTTAATACACAAATCAACCAAAACCCTAATGTCACCTAGATACTCCAATGTCACCTCAAGTATCCGTGGGTATGATTATACGATATGCATCACACAATCTCATATTCATCTATTCAACGAACACATAGGACCTCAAAGAGTGCCCCAAAGTTTCTACCGGAGAATCACGACAAAAACGTGGGCCAACCCCTATGCATAGGTTCATGGGCGGAACCCGCAAGTTGATCACCAAAACATACATCAAGTGAATCACGTGATATCCCATTGTCACCACAGATACGCACGGCAAGACATACATCAAGTGTTCTCAAATCTTTAAAGACTCAATCCGATAAGATAACTTCAAAGGGGAAACTCAATCCATTACAAGAGAGTAGAGGGGGAGGAGAAACATAAGATCCAACTATAATAGCAAAGCTCGCGATACATCAAGATCGTGCCAAATCAAGAACACGAGAGAGAGAGAGAGAGAGAGAGAGAGAGATCAGACACATAGCTACTGGTACATACCCTCAGCCCCGAGGGAGAACTACTCCCTCCTCGTCATGGAGAGCACCGGGATGGTGAAGATGGCCACCGGAGAGGGATCCCCCTCCGGCAGGGTGCCAGAACGGGTCTAGATTGGTTTTCGGTGGCTACGGAGGCTTCTGGTGGTGGAACTCCCGATCTATTGTGCTCTCAGATGTTTTTAGGGTATATGGAGATATATAGGCGGAAGAAGTACGTCAGGGGGCCCACGAGGGGCCCACGAGGGTGAAGGGCACGCCCAGGGGGGTGGGCGCGCCCCCCTACCTCGTGGCCTCCTCGAAGCTTCCCTTACGTGCACTTCAAGTCTTCTGGGCTTCTTTCCTTCCTAAAATGGGTTCCGTGAAGTTTCAGGTCAATTGGACTCCGTTTGGTTTTCCTTTTCTTCGAAACCCTAAAACAAGGTAAAAACAGAAACTGGCACTAGGCTCTGGCTTAATAGGTTAGTCCCAAAAATGATATAAAAGTGTATAATAAAGCCCATAAACATCCAAAATAGTAGATAATATAGCATGGAGCAATCAAAAAATATAGATATGTTGGAGACGAATCAGCACCCCCAAGCTTAATTCCTGCTCGTCCTCGAGTAGGTAAATGATAAAAACAGAATTTTTGATGCGGAGTGCTACTTGGCATAATTTCAATGTAATTCTTCTTAATTGTGGCATGAATATTCAGACCCGAAAGATTCAAGATAAAAGTTCATATTGACATAAAAATAATAATACTTCAAGCATACTAACTAAGCAATTATATCCTCTCGAAATAACATGACCAAAGAAAGTTCATCCCTACAAAATAATATAGTTTAGTCATGCTCCATTTTCGTCACACAAGAATGCTCTCATCATGCACAACCCCAATGACAAGCCAAGCAATTGTTTCATACTTTAGTAATCTCAAACCTATAAACTTTCACGCAATATATGAGCGCGAGCCATGGATATAGCACTATGGGTGGAATAGAATATAATGAGGGGGTTATGTGGAGAAGACAAAAAGGAGAAAGTCTCACATCAACAAGGCTAATCAATGGGCTATGGAGATGCCCATCGAATGATGTTAATGCAAGGAGTAGGGATTGCCATGCAACGGATGCACTAGAGCTATAAATGTATGAAAGCTCAACAAAAGAAACTAAGTGGGTGTGCATCCAACTTGCTTGCTCACGAAGACCTAGGGCACTTGAGGAGGCCCATTGTTGGAATATACAAGCCAAGTTCTATAATGAAAATTCCCATTAGTATATGAAAGTGACAAAACAAGAGACTCTCTATCATGAAGATTATGGTGCTACTTTGAAGCACAAGTGTGGCAAAGGATTGTAGCATTGTCCCTTCTCTCTTTTTCTCTCATTTTTTGGGCCTTCTCTTTTTTTATGGCCTTTTTTTTCTTTTTTTCTTTTTTTGGGCCTTCTCTTTTTTATGGCCTTTTTTTATTCCTCACTTGGGACAATGCTCTAGAAAATGATGATCATCACACTTCTATTTATTTACAACTCAATGATTACAACTCGATACTAGAACAAAGATGACTCTATATGAATGCCTCCGGCGGTGTACCAGGATATGCAATGAATCAAGAGTGACATGTATGAAAGAATTATGAGCGGTGGCTTTGCCACAAATACTATGTCAACTACATGATCATGCTAAGCAATATGACAATGATGAATATGTCATGATAAACAGAATGGTGGAAAGTTGCATGAAAATATATCTCGGAATGGCTATGGAAATGCCATAATAGGTAGATATGGTGGCTGTTTTGAGGAAGATATAAGGAGGTTTATGTGTGAAAGAATGTATCATATCATGGGGTTTGGATGCACCGGCCAAGTTTGCACCAACTCTCAATGTGAGAAAGGGCAATGCACGGTACCGAAGAGGCTAGCAAGGATGGAAGGGTGAGAGTGCGTATAATCCATGGACTCAACATTAGTCATAAAGAACTCACATACTTATTGCAAAAATCTACAAGTCATCAAAAACCTCGGCACTACGTGCATGCTCCTAGGGGGATAGATTGGTAGGAAAAGACCATCGCTCGTCCCCGACCGCCACTCATAAGGAAGACAATCAAATAACACCTCATGTTTCAAATTTGTTACACAATGTTTACCATACGTGCATACTACGGGACTTGCAAACTTCAACACAAGCATTTCTCAATTTCACAAGTACTAAACTAGCACGACTTTGATATTATTACCTCCATATCTCAAAACAATCATCAAGCATCAAACTTCTCTTAGTATTCAGAACACTCATAAGAGAATTTTATTATTAATCTTGTATACCTAGCATATTAGTATTATTTAAGAAAATTACCATGCTATTTAAGACTCTCAAAATAATCTAAGTGAAGCATGAGAGATCAATAGTTTCTATAAAACAAATCCACCATCGTGCTCTAAAAGATATAAGTGAAGCTCAATGAGTAGTTGAATAATTATGCAACTATGTGAAGACTCTCTTACATTTAAGAATTTCAGATCTTTATACTTTATTCAAACAGCAAGCAAAACAAAAGTAAATAAAATGACGCTCCAAGCAAAACACATATCATGTGGCAAATAAAAATATAGCTCCAAGTAAAGTTACCGATGAACGAAGACGAAAGAGGGGATGCCTTCTGGGGCATCCCCAAGCTTAGGCTCTTGGCTATCCTTGAATATTACCTTGGGGTGCCTTGGGAATCCCCAAGCTTAGGCTCTTGCCACTCCTTATTCCATAGTCCATCGAATCCTTACCCAAAACTTGAAAACTTCACAACACAAAACTTAACAGAAAACTCGTAAGCTCCGTTAGTATAAGAAAATAAATCACCACTTCAAGGTACTGTAATGAACTCATTCTTTATTTATATTGGTGTTAAACCTACTGTATTACAACTTCTCTATGGTTTATAAACTCTTTTACAAGCCATAGATTCATCAAAATGAGTAAACAACACATGAAAAACAGAATCTGTCAAAAACAGAACAGTCTGTAGTAATATGGATCAAACGTATACTTCTGGAACTCATAAAATTCTAAAATAAATTTCTTGACCTGAGGAATTTATCTATTAATCATCTGCAAAAAGAATTAACTAAATATCACTTTCCAAATAAAAATGGCAGCAATTCTCATGAGCGCTAAAGTTTCTGGTTTTTTACAGTATGATCAACAAGACTTTGTCCAAGTCTTCCCAACGGTTCTACTTGGCACAAACACTAATTAAAACATAAAAACACATCTAAACAGAGGCTAGATTAATTATTTATTACTAAACAGTAACAAAAGGTAAGGAACAAAAACAAAGTTGGTTGCCTCCCAACAAGCGCTATCGTTTAACGCCCCTAGCTAGGCATGATGATTTCAATGATGCTCACATAAGAGATAAGAATTGTAACATAAAGAGAGAATCATGAAGAATATGACTAGCACATTTAAGTCTAACCCACTTCCTATGCATAGGGATTTTGTGAGCAAACAACTTATGGGAACAACAATCAACTAGCATAGGAAGGCAAAACAAGCATAAGTTCAAAACTTTAAGCACATATAGAGGAAACTTGATATTATTTCAATTCCTACAAGCATATGTTCCTCCCTCATAATAATTTTCAGTAGCATCATGAATGAATTCGACAATATAACCAGCACCTAAAGCATTCTTTTCATGATCTACAAGCATAGAATTTTTATTACTCTCCACATAAGCAAAATTCTTCTCATTCGGAATAGTGGGAGTGTCATAAGAGACTTGAATACTATAAATTGTCTCCACATTAAAAGAGTAATGTTCAGAAAAAGGGTAATCATAATCATGAAAAGTTCTATAAATATAATCATCACTACTTTTTATATCATATGTATCATCACAATAATTATCATAAGTAAAAGGCATGCTATCATCATTATAAATTTGCATATCAAAACTTGGGAGATTAAAAATATCATCTTCATTAAGCGTAGCATCCCCAAGCTTGGGACAAACATTAATTGCAGCAAATATATTCGCAAAAACATCATATTCATCAAACATAGCATCCCCAAGCTTGGTACTTTTCATATCATACGCATAATCACTCTCGTCATTAATAGTATAGATAGCACCAATAGTATAGCAATTATCATATTCTTCCAAGCAATTGCCAAAAAGATTTTCAAGATCATAAGAAGTATCATTATCTTCCACCATTATATTTTCATGAGGCACAATAGTGATAGGAGCTTCATTATTTGGGAGAGATATCTTTTTACCTCTCTTCCTTTTTCTTTTCTTCTTCTTCTTCACCAAATCATGTGTGGGTTCAATCCTCTTTTTGGAGCTCCTTATTAATGAGATTGGTTGAATAGGAGGCTCCTCCTCGTTACCTGACTCATCATAATAAATAATAGGAGGGTATTGGGAAGTCTCTTCCCTTTCATTAATATTCTCTTCATCTTCTATTTGTTTTCTTTTCTTTATGTAATTGGCAATGTAAGGATTTTCAATGCAATTCACCACACAATACATATAAATCATCTCTAGATCAAAAGCAAGAAATCTATCAAGATTAAACTTTGGAATACCCTCAGTTATACGTTTCATTTCCTCATACCCCAAAAGAAGACTAAGCTCTTTATGATGCTCAAGGGTAATCAAATTATCACAATTTTTGGACACGATTCGGTCATGAAACAATTTGCATTGGAGATTTAAATGACCATGTTCATTGCAAAGTTCATAAGGGGCGCGAAAAATATAGAATTTTTCAGCACAATCATCAAGACTTTCTTGCAACAATTTAGTTTCTAAATACTTATGCCTCTTGCAATATCTATCTTCCCTATTTGGTGTGTACATACAAACCCAATGCAGTCCACAAAAAATGACATGTTTATAGGAGAAATTTTCATCATAACTAGTGCAATCATCATTAGTATCATGGATATTGAAATAATTCGTACTAACAACATTGCAATCATGCTCATCATTCACATATTTAGTGCCAAACGTTTTATAGATTTCTTCTTCTAGCACTTGAGCACAATTATCCTTTCCATCATACTCACGTAAGATATTAAAAAGGTGAAGCGTATGAGACAAACTCAATTCCATTTTTTATAGTTTTGTTTTATAAATTAAACTAGTGATAAAACAAGAAACTAAAAGATTCGATTGCAAGATCTAAAGATATACCTTCAAGCACTCACCTCCCCGGCAACGGCGCTAGAAAAGAGCTTGATGTCTACTACACAACCTTCTTCTTGTAGACGTTGTTGGGCCTCCAAGTGCAGAGGTTTGTAGGACAGTAGCAAATTTCCCTCAAGTGGATGACCTAAGGTTTATCAATCCGAGGAGGTGTAGGATGAAGATGGTCTCTCTCAAGCAACCCTGCAACCAAATAACAAAGAGTCTCTTGTGTCCCCAACACACCCAATACAATGGTAAATTGTATAGGTGCACTAGTTTGGCGAAGAGATGGTGATACAAGTGGTATATGGATAGTAGATAAAGGTATTTGTAATCTGAAAATATAAAAACAGCAAGGTAACTAATGATAAAAGTGAGCGTAAACGGTATTGCAATGCGTTGAAACAAGGCCTAGGAATCATACTTTCGCTAGTGCAAGTTCCCTCAACAATACTAACATAATTGGATCACATAACTATCCCTCAACATGCAACAAAGAGTCACTCCAAAGTCACTAATAGCGGAGAACAAACGAAGAGATTATGGTAGGATACAAAACCACCTCAAAGTTATTCTTTCCAATCAATCCGTTGGGCTATTCCTATAAGTGTCAGAAACAGCCCTAGAGTTCGTACTAGAATAACACCTTAAGACACAAATCAACCAAAACCCTAATGTCACCTAGATACTCCAATGTCACCTCAAGTATCCGTGGGTATGATTATACGATATGCATCACACAATCTCAGATTCATCTATTCAACCAACACATAGGACCTCAAAGAGTGCCCCAAAGTTTCTACCAGAGAATCACGACGAAAACGTGTTCCAACCCTTATGCATAGGTTCATGGGCGGAACCCGCAAGTTGATCACCAAAACATACATCAAGTGAATCACGTGATATCCCATTGTCACCACAGATACGCACGGCAAGACATACGTCAAGTGTTCTCAAATCTTTAAAGACTCAATCCGATAAGATAACTTCAAAGGGGAAACTCAATCCATTACAAGAGAGTAGAGGGGGAGGAGAAACATAAGATCCAACTATAATAGCAAAGCTCGCGATACATCAAGATCGTGCCAAAATCAAGAACACGAGAGAGAGAGAGAGAGAGAGAGAGATCAAACACATAGCTACTGGTACATACCCTCAGCCCCGAGGTAGAACTACTCCCTCGTTGTCATGGAGAGCACCGGGATGATGAAGATGTCCACCGGAGAGGGATTCCCCCTCCGGCAGGGTGCCGGAACGGGTCTAGATTGGTTTTCGGTGGCTACGTAGGCTTCTGGTGGTGGAACCCCCGATCTATTATGCTCTCGGATGTTTTTAGGGTATATGGAGATATATAGGTGGAAGAAGTACGTCAAGGGGCCATGAGGGGCCCACAGGGTGGATGTAAGTGCATCTAGTGCCCCTTAGTGATTTTGGTGTATTGAAGACTTATAGGTTAAGGGACTAATGAGTTTGTGAGTGTACACAGATCTATAAGTCTATGAGGAGTTTGATATTTACAGAGAAAGTCGACCCCTAAAAATGAAGTTTTTCGACTGAAGACTTTGGATTTCTGAAGACTTTCTGAAGACTTTGAAAGTGAAGAAATTGATGTGACCTTGAAGACTTGGTATTCATTCGAGGAACATGAAGCGTGAAGACTTTTGTTTTCGTAGTTTCATTTTCTCTTTCTTGAGTCATGGGAAACACCGTACTGTTAAAGGGGGTCGAGGAAATACTAAGGAAAATTTTCCATGTGATGCTCAACTCAAAATCCTACACCTACCAATCCCTTCGAGTGAAGCCATTGGAAATCTCATACAGTCCAGTCATATTCTTCAGCGACAGAGACGAAGTTCTTCTGGTCTCTGAGGAATTTATTCTGACTGAGGAGTTAGGAATTCGCTAGTGCGGATTTCCTACACAGTGAGGAACATGATAGCCCTGAGGATTTTGCTACTCAAAATTCCGACCGTTGTTGTGCTATGCGCCAGCTGTCCCAAAATATTTATCCATCTAACGATCATATCATTGAAGGGCATTTATGTCTTATCATGTCGGGCTGCTCCCTAGGCTATAAATAGCCACCCCCTACAACCACTAGCTGGTTGGCTACTCCGAGAGAAACTGACACTTGTCATTTGAGAGCAACCCATCCTTTGAGGACTTTGAGCGAAAATCATCGAGTGAGGAAAAACCCAAACCCAAACACCTACAAACCCAAAGTGATTGAGCATCACTGAAGAGATTGATCCTGCTTGGATCCGACGCTTGTTACCTTTGAAGACTGTGCTTCTTCCAGACGGTTAGGCGTCATGGTCTAGAGCATCCAACAGGAATTGTGGATCGCCGAGTGACAAAGGTTGTGAAGGTTCGGAAGTCACCTGAAGACTTACCATGAGTGATTGGACGAGGTCTGTGTGACCTTAGTTCAAGGAGAATACGGTGAGGACTAGGTGTCCTGAGCTGCGTGTTCAGGACTGGGTGTCCGGGACTGTGTGTCCTCGAGTTTAAATACTCAGCCACTCCAACCAGACGTACAACTGAGACAACAGTTGGAACAGGTCTACCAAATCATTGTCTTCACCAAGCTTACTGGTTCTATTTCCTCAACTCTTTCATTTCCTCATAACTGTGTTGTGTGCTTGTTCATATCTGTGTTTGAAGACTTTGACTGAAGACTTTCTCAATTTCCTCAGTTCAATTTCTTCAGTCTGTTTGTCTTCATCCTGTGCTTACGCTACCTGTACTCTAAGCCTGTCTTCATTTCATCATGATGACCATGCTTGTATCCTGTTATGTTTACTTTTGAGTACTTATTCCGCTTCTAGTAGTTCTTCGCTAAGGAATTTCCTCACCGGCAAATTCCTCAGTGAAGAATTTCATAAAAATCGCCTATTCACCCCCCTCTAGTCAATATAACGCACTTTCAATTGTTATCAGAGCAAGGTACTCCCTTGTTCTATGTGATTTTGGTTTAACCGCCTGGAGTTTTAGTTATGTCAACCGCATGTATGATCAAGGTCTCTTCTGAGTGTCCTACCTTTGATAGGACGGACTACCCCTACTAGAAGAATAAGATGCGGATGCATCTTGAGGAAATTGATAACGATCTCTGGTATGTTGTGGAAAATGGTGTTCCCTCAGTCACACCTTCTCTGAATGCTGCTGATGTGAAGAGATTGAAGCAACTCGACTCTCAAGCGAAGAATATCATATGTGGCCATCTGAGCAAAGGACAGTATGGCAAATGAGTGCTTTGGAGACAGCGAAGCTTATTTGGGACAGGTTGTCCAAAGTGAATGAAGGAGTCTCAACAGAGCGTGACTCTCGAGTTGATGTTCTTCGCAATCTCTTCAACCGCTTCAAAAGACTCGACAATGAAAATGTTCAACAAACCTTCGATCGCCTCACTGACATCTCAAATGAGCTTTAAGCACTTGGTGCCACTGACATCACCAACCATGAGGTGGTGAAGAAATTGCTGAGATCGCTTGATTCCTCATTTGACACTCTGGCATTGATGATACAATAACGTGCTGATTACAAGTCACTTGATCTCGCTGATATTCTCGAGAGGCTAAATACTCATGAGTTCCAACTTGCTGAAAAAAGAGATCTCTATGGTTCGAGCTATGGCAGATCACATGCACTGAAGGCCAAGGCAGTATCTGAGTCCAAAGATGAAGACTCTGGTAGCAGCCTTGGTGATCCTGAAGAACTAAGCCATGATCTAGCTCTGCTCGTGAAGAAGTTCCAAAAGTTCTCAAGACTTGGTCACCTTGGAAGACCCTCAAGGAGCAATGATTCCTCATCCAATGACTACAAGAGGAGGCTCTGTCACAAATGCAAGAAACCTGGACATTACATTCAAGATTGTCCTCAGTGGGAAAAGGAATCAAATAAGAAGAAATACAAGGATTACAGTTCTGATGATGCGAAGAAAAAGAAGAAATCCACAAAATATTCATCATCAAAATCCTCAAAGCCTTCATATCACAAGAAGAGCAGCTCCAAGAAGGCTAGGGCATTCATTGGCAAGGAAATGGACTCTGAGGCTGAATCTGAAGAAAATGATGAAGAGGAGACATCTGAGGAGTCTGAATCTGGAGTGGCGAGCCTAGCTCTCGCTACTGCATTCATCAGCAAGTCTATCTTCAACACCAAAGAAAATGACGTCACCAACAAGGCTGATGAAGGCGATGATGACTACACTCCCACCTATTGCTTCATGGCAAAGGGTGCCAAGGTACTCAAATATACCTCCTCT
Source organism: Triticum aestivum (assembly GCF_018294505.1). Taxonomy (NCBI): domain Eukaryota; kingdom Viridiplantae; phylum Streptophyta; class Magnoliopsida; order Poales; family Poaceae; genus Triticum; species Triticum aestivum. The sequence goes on along the minus strand of NC_057800.1, from coordinate 447,390,471 downwards.
GAATCAAGTGAGAATGAATCTGATGAAAACCTTAAGCCCGGCTATTCTAAACTTGCTAAGATTATTGTAAAACAACAAAAGGCTTTAGAAAAGGTTCAAAACATGCTAGACAAAAGTGATGATATGTTGGGTGAAGAAATGGATCGCACTAAAGCCTTGACTGAAAATCTTCAGAGACTTCAGACTAGGTTTGACAATCTTCAAGGTCATCATAACACTCTATTATCCGATCATGAGAAGCTTTCTTATGAATTTCTTAAAAGAAAGCAAGACCTTGAGAAGCTAAGAGTGAGTTATGAAGATCTTCAGAAGGAGCGTGATTCATTACTTACTCAACAAATCAGCGCTTCTCAGGAAGAATTTGTTCCTCCATGTTTGAAATGCATTGAACGTGAATCTGCTAATTCTTCACCTGAATGTTCAAATGTTGCTAATGTTTCAAATTCTTCACATGCTTCTGTTATCACTAATTCCTCATCTGAGGACATTGCTAGTATCACTGATGATGCAGGGCTGAAGGAATTGTACATGATAGGCATGTACAAAAGCCTCAAAGGGCATCAGACTCTTTGTGATGTGCTTAAAAAGCAGATCCTCAATAGGAACCCTAGGAAAGAGGGTATTGCCTTTGAGAGGAAACTCAATGCTGATGGTACATATTGGAAGCCTAAGCAGTAACCCAAAACTACATGGGTTGCTGCAAAGGGACCTCCAGTTGATCCATCTAACTTATCTGGATTTGCATGTGAATCTCCTCGTTCTAATGATGAGTCATTTGACTCCAGCTATAAACTGTTCAAAAATCAGAATGGTGAAGTATTTGCTAGATATGTTGGCACTAACTGCAGGAACGGTTCCCCTATGAAGAAAATCTGGGTTCCCAAAAGATGCCTTGAAAATCTTCAGGTGAATGTCATCATGACGCCACCTGTGAAGAATAGGAACCCTAGATCAAATTCTTCATATGAATCCAAATCCTCATACGGACCAAACTCCTCACATGGATCATATTCCTCAAAAGGATCAAAGTCCTCATATGAACATCATCGTGCTAACCCATCCGTTTCGCAGGGAAGATCTAAGGATTATGGATATGTGCATTATTCTTCAAATCATTATGTCCATAAGTCCTCGAAGAATTTCTCTTCTTACTCTTATGCTTACTCTAACCCCTCTTATGTGAAACGGAATGGACTGGCTTCTATGTCATCCTTCTCGTATGGAGCTCGCAGAATGATGAACTCTTTGCCACCCCTTGAGATGTGGGTGGTGAAGAAAAAGAACTAATCTCTTCTGCAGGGCCAGGTCTCCAGACGTACGTAATCGTCTGAAGAATTTGCTGGAGACCTGAGCATGCTTGATAGGACGCAGGCTAATCATGAAGAAATGAACTTTCATTTCTCACGTCCTCATATTGCTTTATCTGTTCTTTTGCTTGATGAAATTGATCTGATGAATTGATGTCATATTCTTCACTGATGAAGTATATGAGTTTGTAAGCTACACTAATTCATCTGCAAGATGATCAACCCAAAGCCACTGAGTGAGTCCTCGATAGTGGATGTACAAATCACATGACTGGTGACAAGAATATATTGATGGATGCTCCATTATCTCTGTCGCATCTGAAGCACATCATCTTTGCTGACAAAGGCAAAAGTCAGGTATTGGGTCTAGGTAAGGTTGCGATCACAAAGGATCGACACATGGACAAAGTCATGCTTGTTGAGTCCTTAGGATACAACCTTATGTCTGCCTCAATGCTTTGTGATCTTGATATGGTTGTTGTCTTTGGTAAATACCGTTGTGTTGTGGTTATGGAAGCTGACAATTCCAAAGTCTTCGAAGGCTTTAGGAGAGGAGACATGTATATTGTCGATTTCTCTACAGGACCACAACTAGCCGTGTGTCTACTTGCAAAAGCTTCAGAAGGCTGGCTCTGGCATCGACGACTCGGTCATGCAGGCATGAGGAATTTGCACACGCTTGCAAAGAAGAAGCATGTCATTGGCATCGAGAATGTCAAATTCCTCAAGGATCACCTATGTAGAGCCTGTGAAGCTGGGAAGATGACAAAGGCCAAGCATCCAGCGAAGACTATCATGACCACTACTCGCCCATTTGAATTGCTTCACATGGATCTCTTCGGTCCTAATAATTATTCTGTTGTTTCAAATGATGCATCTCAATATGGCTTTGTTATTGTTGATGATTACTCTCGTTATACATGGGTACACCTTGAAGTGCATGAAGTCTTCAAACGATTTTCCTCGAGGGCTTCAACCAACTTTGGTGTGAAGATCAAGCACATCAGAAGTGACAATGGCACCGAGTTCAAGAATTCTGGTCTCGATGACTATCTTGATGAACTTGGTATTACTCATGAGTTATCTGCTCCTTATACTCCTCAGCAGAACGGCGTCGTGGAGCGCAAGAATAGGACTCTTGCTGAGATGGCTCGCACTATGCTTGATGAATACAAAATGCCTCATCGTTTCTGGACTGAGGCAATTGATACTGCATGCCACATCATCAACAGAGTATATCTTCACAAATTCTTCAAGAAGACTGCCTATGAACTCCTCACTGATAAGAAACCCAATGTAAGTTATTTCAAAGTCTTCGGTGCTAAATGTTGGATTAGAGATCCTCATCACAACTCAAAATTTGCACCGAAAGCACATGAAGGTTTTATGCTTGGTTACGAAAAGGACTCGCACACCTACAGAGTCTTCAACAACGTTCTTCACAAGGTTGTTGAAACTGTAGATGTGCGGTTCGATGAAACTAATGGCTCGCAAAGAGAGCACCTACCTACTGTGATAGATGAACCAGCACCTGAGGAAACTATCAAGTTCAAGGCTACTGAGGATGTCATTCCTACTGAAGAATCTGCTGAAGAATTCATTCCAGAACATGAAGAACGTCGAGCTAATGCACCTGAAGAAAATACTGAAGAAAATGGTGCTGAAGAGAATGCTGATCAAATTCTTCAACGACAACCAGCTCATCCTCGCATTGCAAAAGAAGTGCAAGTTGAAAAGATCATCAATGACATCAAAGCGCCAGGTCCTCTCACACGCTCAAAAGCTTCACATTTATCTAACTTTTGTGGGCACTATGCTTTTGTCTCTATTACAGAGCCCACTAAGGTAGATGAAGCATTTCTGGAGCCTGAGTGGATTCAGGCCATGCAAGAAGAATTACATCAGTTCGAGCTCAACAATGTCTGGGAACTGGTCAAACGTCCAGATCCTCGCAAGCACAATATCATTGGCACAAAGTGGATCTACCGCAACAAGCAAGATGAAAATGGCCTTGTGGTGAGGAATAAGGCACGGCTCGTAGCTCAAGGCTACACACAGGTTGAAGGAATTGATTTCGATGAAACTTTTGCACCTGTTGCTAGACTTGAGGCTATTCGCATATTACTTGCTTATGCTAACCATCATGATATCACTTTATATCAAATGGATGTGAAAAGTGCATTCCTCAATGGTAAGCTTGAGGAAGAAGTATATGTTGCTCAACCCCCAGGTTTTGAAGATCCAAAGAATCCTGACAAAGTCTTCAGACTCAACAAGGCCCTCTATGGCCTCAAGCAGGCCCCACGGGCGTGGTATGATACCTTGAAGGAATTCTTCATGAAGAAAGGCTTCAAACCCGGTTCACTCGACCCTACTCTTTTCACTAAATCTTATGATGGTGAATTGTTTGTGTGCCAAATATATGTTGATGATATTATCTTTGGCTGTACTGACCAACGTTATAGTGATGAATTTGCCTATATGATGAGTGAAGAATATCAAATGTCTATGATGGGAGAGTTGAAATTCTTCTTAGGTCTTCAAATTAGTCAACAACGCAATGGCATATTCATATCCCAGGAGAAATACCTCAAGGATGTACTGAGGAAATTCGGCATGCAAGATTGCAAAGGCGTCAAAATTCCTATGCCCACAAATGGCCATCTATGCACTGATGAAAATGGTATTGACTTCGATCATAAGGTATACCGCTCCATGATTGGCTCTTTATTGTACTTATGTGCATCTAGGCCAGATATAATGCTTAGTGTTTGCATGTGTGCCCGATTTCAAGCTACACCGAAGGAATCACACCATAAGGCTGTGAAGCATATTCTTCGATATCTAGCTCACACACCAACACTTGGATTATGGTACCCCAAGGGCTCGGCTTTTGATCTCATTGGATATTCTGACTCTGACTATGCTGGTGATCGTGTGGACCGCAAGTCAACATCTGGTACATGTCATTTCCTCGGACGATCTTTGGTCTGTTGGTCCTCGAAGAAACAGAACTGCGTATCACTATCTACTGCTGAAGCTGAGTACATTGCCGCTGGTTCTTGCTGTGCTCAATTGCTATGGATGAAGCAAACTCTCAAGGACAACGGCGTCAACATGAAGAATGTGCCTCTCTTCTGTGACAATGAGAGTGCCATCAAGATTTCTCACAACCCAGTTCAGCACTCGAAGACTAAGCACATTCAGATTCGTCATCATTTTCTTCGTGATCATGTGTTGAAGGGTGATATTTATATTGAGCATGTGAAGACTGAAGAACAGCTAGCCGATATCTTCACAAAGCCCTTGGATGAGAAGAGATTTAGCAAGTTGCGGTGTGAGCTAAATATCCTAGAATCTTCGAATGTTCTTTGAAAGGGACACTTATCCTAACACTTATGCAAAATTGATGACTTAGATGTGCAACACATGAAGAAACGTTTTTCTTCAATCAATGAAGAATAACACTCTTAGTGTGAATAAATTAACGAAGAATTTGATTCTCAGAACCCTACGATAATTGTACGTGGTTTCTGAAATCATGATTCTTATACGGTGGGTCACGCCACCACCAAAAGTTGAAATTTCTCAATTATTCATATTCTTCAACTTTGCATTGTCTTCACAGTTTCCGTCGTCTTTCTTCATTGGCTATATATATATATATATATATATATATATATATATATATATGAGTTTATGTCCTCTACAACATTCACTTATTGCTAATTCTTCAAGTTGGTTTTTTCTGCTAAGTGAATGTGATCGGACCCTTTCCCTCTATGCTATACTCAACCCAAACTATTCACAAATTCTTCATGTGCGTTCTATTTGAAACTCGTTCAAAATCTTCACTGTGTCCTTGTCAGCTGAAGAATTTGCGAACGGAACCTTAAAACCTATCTTATCTAAATTTTCGGCTTTGCCACTCAAACCGCTCTGCATCCCACGATACACTTATCCATTCACCCACGATCGCACACGATCTCCACCTCTCAGTACATGGGTGACACATGTCAAGCGAATGAGAAGGGTCAGGGGCACGTTCGTCCAATTTCTTCGGGCGAACAGTTTTTCACCGTGGTTATAAATACCCCTCCTTCCCTTCCTCACTTCTTTTACTCCACTCGACCTCTCTCCAGCTCGAGCTTCTCAAACCCTAGCGCCGCCGCTACTTCATCGTCGCCGGTGAGGAAGAGCTTCACTGCCTTGACCTCGTCGCCGCCGTACTCGCGCCGACTGCGGAAATCTTCACTCCGCCGCCGCCGTAGCCATCTTCCTCCGCTGAGTTAGGGCATGGAAGATCTACACAGACGAACTTCACCTCTCCACTTCACTGTTCGTTGTGTTCTTCATCCAGGGTAATTAAAAGTTACTTTTACTGCCCTCATTGATTCGAATGATTATCTACAAAATCTTCAAAGGTGTTTTTCTTCATATCACTAAACACCTCACAAGTCATCTATCCTTGATTGATTTCTCTAAGCATCATTTTTCTTCAAGATTCCTCAATTGTGTGGATCTTCGATCTATACAACTCTGGAACCTAAGACAAAGAACGCTTAGTGAAATTCTTCAAGACTCATCTGGTCAAATTCCTCAAACTTGTTCTTTTTGAAAAACCTTCTGGGAACGCATATGACCTCTCCAAATTCCTCGCAACTATACTCTGTTCACAGGTACTCATGTCAGCTGCTGAATCACTAGGTTCTCATCAACTTAACTCATCTGCAGCATTCCTCGAAGAAAAGTTGCATACTTCTTCAGAGAATTCAATTGTCCAAATTCCTCAACTGACAAAAATGGCTGACGGTAAGAAGCCACAGAAAGGAGGAAAGAGGCTTGAGGTCAATACAGCGTTTGAGATCCCTGATGAAATATATGCTGGGTACTGCACACCTACTGAGGAAACCAAGAATGAGTGCAAGGTGCGCATTCAGAAGATAGAGAGGAGATGGGCTAGAGAGTGGAGGGAGTACAGATATGTCACTCCCAAGTACATGAAGAAATTCGCACTCAATCCTCCATGCCCAAGACCTCCATTGGCACCTGGCCAAATAGCTAATCCCACCAGCCTCAAGCGCGGTGAGGACTATCCTGATGAACGGGCCAAGCGCCAAGCCAAGTTGGCTAAGCAAGCCAGAGAAGCAGTGAGGAAATTCAATGAAGACTCTGTTGCTGCCTCTGCTAAGGCCTCTACTGTCAAGCCGAAGAAGGCTATGTCAAGAAGCCTGCGCGCAAGCCAAGTGCTTCACCAACAATGCCCTCACGGCCAGAATCCTCAAAGCCCTCACGGCAAATTCCTCATGCTGCTCCTGCTCCTTCAAAACCCTCAGCTCCTCCAAAGTCCTCAGTTGTTCGACAAAGTCCTCTGCACCTGTGCATCTTGCCTCGTGCCAAAGGACTGCAGGCATCTCCATTGCCTCAGGTGTCCCAGCTAGTTCCTCAGCTGCACCAAATTCCTCAACGGGACCCTCTCTCCTGAAGACAAAGGCCACTACTAGACGAGGTCCTCGCCCAAGTCCTCAGAAGAAGCAAGTCGCTTTCCAAGTGCCGTCTGAAGAAGACGAAGCTGATGATGATGAACTTTCAGAAATCATCAGAGATAGACAAGTCAGGGCCGCTAGAGCCAAGGGAACAAATGTGCCACTTCTTTTGGATCCCAAGTTGATCCTCCAATACATTGACGTTTGGCACAAGGACCCCAACACTCCTATGCCTGACTTCAAGCTGACTCCTGGCCAAAGTCACATGCTGACTCACTTCATACAAGAAGCGAAATGGAAATTTGAACAGGGGAGGAGGGTGAAGAAAGCACGGTACAAGAAAGAGCGCTTTCTGAAGCAAAACATTCTGAAACTTTCACCTGAAGAACTTGTTGCTCTCCAATCAGAAATCAAGAAACTGAGTGATGAATTTGATCGCTATTATGCTGACTAACTGCGAGCCAAAGTCAGATTTGTAAAGATAACAGAACAGTTCACCTCCAATGTTGCAGCCCCAACGCAATAGGAAATTCCTCAGGCTGAAGCATCTGCTCAGCCTACTAAAGAAAATGCCAGCACTGCTGATGACAATCAGGCTGCTGAAGAAAACGTGAGTTCCAGGGCTGATGACTGCATTCTAGCCGCTGAAGAAATTGCCAGGGCATCCACTAGGGGTGTGCCTGAAGAAACTAAAGAAATCAGGGCAACTACATCAGTTGTGCCTGAAGAAAATCAACCAGATTCCTCTGCTCCTCCTGCGCCAACACCAACTCTGATCCTTCCATCTGCATCAGATGTGAAGAAGACCAAGGCTACAGAGCGTGCAGTAGTGAAGAAAAGGAAAGCATCAGCTACTTCAGATTCTTCAGCTCCAAATAAGATGAAGCCTTTGACAAGTTCATTTGCTAATCCCATTGATGTTGTTCCAATCTCAACCATGCCATCAAAGGACCTTGTTCCTTTTGGTGAAGAATATGAGATCCCTAGCAGATCTGATGAAGAAAATCATTCTGCTGCTTTGTCAGAGCAGATTGATGAAGAAATTGAAGTGGATACGATCCCTTCAACACCTATCATCTCCTCGCCCATGCCTCAGTTCACAGCTGAAGAGGCTGGCATTAAAGAAATGGAAGATGAAGATGTGGACGTTGGCTGCTCCACACCCGTAATAAGTGACGAATTCTGGGAAAGTCAGCATCCAAACTCTCCAATGTTCACACCATTGCAGCAAATACCTCAGTCACCTACACAAACTATTCAAATGGGCTCTGAAGAAACTCACCCCACTTCATCTATACATGAGGAAATTCCAGCCACTAGTGCTGAACAAACTGCTGCTGCTGAACATCTGAAGACGCAGACTGCCACTGAAGAGGAACTAGAAATTCCTCAGCCTGAAGAACCTGAGATTGCGATTCCTGAGGTCGTGATGCAACTCACTGACACTCCTCTGCCAAAGCCAAAGGATCCATTCTCACGCAAGCAAAGGTTCAACGCCGATGATTTCTTCGGCGAGCACGTATTCTGCGAAGACTACAACCCATATAACTCTGCTCGCATTAGGAAGAGGCGTTTCTGGACTGCTAGTCAAGCCAATTTCTATTCCTCAGTGCTGTTCAACAAAGAGAAAATCTTCTACCATGAGCACATTCCTCACGTGGATATGGAATCTCTGCCGTGCTTCGCACCAGTCCTTAGTGTTCTTCACGATGCTGGACTGTTAAACTTTTGCTCTGACATCTACGACCGGAATGAAGAACTAATTCTTCAATTCTATGCAATGCTGCACATCACAGGAGATTCTGAATATGTGAATTCATGGGTGCTGGACTGGATGTCTGAAAACACTCACTACACTGCACCAGCCTCTGAATTGCTTCGTGCCTTACCACTCAGTCCTCCCCTTGAAGAAGCTCGTTGCATCTACAGTGAACCTGAGCTTACAAATCACTACATGCAAGTGCTGATGAAATCTTTGAAGCCAGGTCAGGTACCAAGAACCAAATTCCTCGTGAAGGAATTGCTTTATGTGCCCAGAACTGTCTATCGTATTCTTACGAGGACAATAAGTCCTATCAAAGGCCACGACTCATCTGATGAGGAAATTGTTGGCATCATGAAGAATCTAGTATTCAACATTGTTCATGGCATTCCTGTCAATTATCACGATTTCTTCATGAGGACTTTGGCAAATGTTGCACTGTCTCTGTTTGAGCTAAAGCCTTATGCACCTTGGATTATGAGATTCCTCAGGACAAGGTCTTCACTCAACTACAAAGCTGATTTTTAGAATCACCTCAGCTACTTGCCCCCGATTGAAGTCCTCAAGCAGACCTATTCCTCAGTTGATGGAAAGGGCAAGGCACCAGCTGTTATAGATGAAGGCATTCGTCCATTGGATGGACAGTTTCGCAAAGCTGCCTCTTATTCCACCAATGATGACTCTGCCACACATGACTCTGCCAATGCACCAAGTCTACTCCTCAAGCCACTGCTCCTCGTGTGATGACTGATCGTGAGCTTCTGCTTAGTCTTCACCAGAAGGTGGATCGAAATCATAAATGGGTTAAGCGTCAGTGTGGTTCATTTCTTCAAAACATGACTGCTACACACAATGAAGTGAAGAAAAACCATTACTACCTCCATGAAGTCTTCGGTCGCACCTGGGCAATACTGTCACATATGTATGGTGAAGAAGATCTGAAGAAAATGGGTCTCAAGGAAGATTTTGACTCGTCTGCACCTCCATCGAAGAAATTCAAGAAGGTCAAGGTTCCTTCCTTGGTGGCCAGCTCATATTCTTCATCGCGAGACACTGATGAGAATGAAGACTTGGACGACACTGCGGCAGGCCCTACTACGACAAACGACCCCAACAACGCTGGCGCTCCTTCATCAACTTGATATTCTTCAGGGGCGTTAGTCCTCATGTTCGATCCTTTTGGTCATTTGATGACAAAGGGGGAGAATTTTCAGTTAGTCTTCAAGCGGGTCTTTCTATATGGGCGTTTTTTTCAAGTTACAACTCTCGTTCTTCTGAGACTTTATTGGATCAAGTTGTAAACTTAAACCCGATGGTGCTCTGATACTTTTGATATGTTTTTCTGCATGCTTATTCCTCATATATGCTAATGCACGCATGCTGAATTACATCAGTCACCATATTTCATCATGCATTTCAAATTCTTCATTGTATATGTCAAATGCGTGTATGAATTACAAGATATAGGGGGAGATCTCCATGATTCAACTCTTCAAGTGTGCATTGCTTCAAAAGAAAATTCCTCACTATGCACATCTTCAGAGGGAGTTCTTCTATATCTTGCAATCAAATTCCTCAATATCAGTATTTACACTTCATATGTTTATCCCCGTTGAAAACTTAACCTATATTGTCATCAATCACCAAAAAGGGGGAGATTGTAAGTGCATCTAGTGCCCCTTAGTGATTTTGGTGTATTGAAGACTTATAGGTTAAGGGACTAATGCGTTTGTGAGTGTACACAGGTCTATAAGTCTATGAGGAGTTTGATATTTACAGAGAAAGTCGACCCCTAAAAATGAAGTTCTTCGACTGAAGACTTTGGATTTCTGAAGACTTTGAAAGTGAAGAAATTGGTGTGACCTTGAAGACTTGGTATTCATTCGAGGAACATGAAGCGTGAAGACTTTTGTTTTCGTAGTTTCATTTTCTCTTTCTTGAGTCATGGGAAACACCGTACTGTTAAAGGGGGTCGAGGAAATACTAAGGAAAATTTCCATGTGATGCTCAACTCAAAATCCTACACCTACCAATCCCTTCGAGTGAAGCCATTGGAAATCTCATACAGTCCAGTCATATTCTTCAGCGACAGAGACGAAGTTCTTCTGGTCTCTGAGGAATTTGTTCTGACTGAGGAGTTAGGAATTTGCCAGTGCAGATTTCCTACATAGTGAGGAACATGATAGCCCTGAGGATTTTGCTACTCAAAATTCCGACCGTTGTTGTGCTATGCGCCAGCTGTCCCAAAATATCTATCCATCTAACTGTCATATCATTGAAGGGCATTTATGTCTTATCATGTCGGGCTGCTCCCTAGGCTATAAATAGCCGCCCCCTACAACCACTAGCTGGTTGGCTGCTCTGAGAGAAACTGACACTTGTCATTTGAGAGCAACCCATCCTTTGAGGACTTTGAGCGAAAATCATCGAGTGAGGAAAAACCCAAACCCAAACACCTACAAACCCCAAGTGATTGAGCATCACTGAAGAGATTGATCCTGCGTGGATCCGACGCTTGTTACCTTTGAAGACTGTGCTTCTTCCAGACGGTTAGGCGTCATGGTCTAGAGCATCCAACAGGAATTGTGGATCGCCGAGTGACCAAGTTTGTGAAGGTTCGGAAGTCACCTGAAGACTTACCACGAGTGATTGGACGAGGTCTGTGTGACCTTAGTTCAAGGAGAATACGGTGAGGACTGTGTGTCCTGAGCTGCGTGTTCAGGACTAGGTGTCCGGGACAGTGTGTCCTCGAGTTTAAATACTCAGCTGCTCCAACCAGACGTACAACTGAGACAACAGTTGGAACAGGTCTACCAAATCATTGTCTTCACCAAGCTTACTGGTTCTATTTCCTCAACTCTTTCATTTCCTCATAACTATGTTGTGTGCTTGTTCATATCTGTCTTTGAAGACTTTTACTGAAGACTTTCTCAATTTCCTCAGTTCAATTTCTTCAGTCTGTTTGTCTTCATCTTGTGCTTACGCTACCTGTACTCTGAGCCTGTCTTCATTTCATCATGATGACCATGCTTGTATTCTGTTATGTTTACTTTTGAGTACTTATTCCGCTGCTAGTAGTTCTTCGCTAAGGAATTTCCTCACCGGCAAATTCCTCAGTGAAGAATTTCCTAAAAATCACCTATTCACCCCGTCTAGTCGATATAACGCACTTTCAGTGGAGGGTGCGCCCAGTGGGTGAGCGCGCCCCCTACCTCGTGGCCTCCTCGAAGCTTCCCTTACGTGCACTTCAAGTCTTCTGGGCTTCTTTCCTTCCAAAAATGGGTTCCGTCAAGTTTCAGGTCAATTGGACTCCGTTTGGTTTTCCTTTTCTTCGAAACCCTAAAACAAGGTAAAAACATAAACTGGCACTGGGCTCTGGGTTAATATGTTAGTCCCAAAAATGATATAAAAGTGTATAATAAAGCCCATAAACATCCAAAACAGTAGATAATATAGCATGGAGCAGTCAAAAATTATAGATACGTTGGAGACGTATCAAGCATCATGAAATTGGTGATGGGGGATGGTTGATGATGACGATAGCGACGGATTCCCCTCTCCGGAGCCCCGAACGGACTCCAGATCAGCCCTCCCGAGAGAGTTTAGGGCTTGGCGGCGGCTCCGTATCGTAAAACGCAATGAATCCTTCTCCCTGATTTTTTCTCTCCGAACACGAATATATAGAGTTGGAGTTGAGGTCGGAGGAGCTCCAGGGGGCCCACGAGGTAGGGGGGCACGCCCAGGGGGCAGGCGCGCCCCCACCCTCGTGGATAGGGTGTGGGCCCCCTGGTCTTGATCTTTTGCCAGTATTTTTTATTATTTCCAGAAATACGCTCCGTGAAGTTTCAGGTCATTCATAGAACTTTTGTTTCTGCACATAAATAACAGCATGTCAATTCTGATGAAAACAGCGCCAGTCCGGGTTAGTTACATTCAAATCATGCAAGTTAGAGTCCAAAATAAGGGCAAAAGTGTTTGGAAAAGTAGATACGACAGAGACGTATTAGTTTCCTATTTATCAGCCATTTGAATTGGAGCGGGTGATGCCAGTATCCAGCAGAGTAAAAACATGGTCTTCAAATAAAACAGTGCTACCTCTTGGTGGAGATAGCACCCCGGTTATACATGCACGAGAACCAGCCCTACCACACATCACCCAGACTCTCGCAGATTGTACCCCTACTGTGATGGTCAGAGAACCAGCTTCACCCAATCTAACCCCAACCCCAGCAGATAGTAACCCAGTTCCTGTTGACACAGCACCATCTCCACCACAGAGCTCCCAAACAAGAGCAGTTAGTAAGGCAGCTCCAGTTCCCAAAGGGCCAGTACTACCACGGCGAACCCCAACTCCACCAGTTAGTACGCATATTCCTATGGAGGAAGCACAACCAGCCAGTCGTAGTTTACCACATATCTCATTTGATGTTGTTAAATCCTATGTGCGTATCTTCCCATCTTGGAAATATTATACGGAAGATGAAGGAAAATGCCAGTTGCAGGTGTTTGTCCAGGAGTTATGTGTAAGTTATGTTATTCATGGAAATTACTTTGCTTTGTCCCATACATTCTACGTCCATGATGGTTATAATACAACAAATTTTCCCATTTTTTCTATAGAGAAGGACCGATTTGGAAACTCAGGATGAGGTAACCTCTGCTAATACCTCTGCTATCTTCAAGAATGCTTGGTGGCAGTATCAGAATTACCTGAAGAAAACATACTTCGCTGGCAAAGAAACTCATCAAATTCCCTTACGTTCTCCTGAGATACATTTACTGGACGATGACTGGGAACGCCTTTGTAACACCCTCGATGCGACTATATCTCCCACGTGTCGAGGCACGACTTAGAGGCATAATCGCATTGAAGGCATATGTTGCAAGTTAGGCAATCTTCACAACATCCCATGTAAAATAGATAATAAGAGGGGAGATAACATAGTTGGCTTACACTCGCCACGTCAATCAAGTACATAAATAACAATACATCATCCAAACACTCATGGCCCGTCTACGGCGCCAAAATAAAAGATAACCCAACATGCGACACGGTCCCGATCAACCCCAACTGGGCACCACTACTGATCATCAGGAAAAGAGACATAGTAACGTTGAGAGTCCTCGTCGAACTCCCACTTGAGCTCAAGCGCGTCACCTGGAGCGGAATCATCAGGCCCTGCATCTGGTGTAATAGTAAACTGTGAGCCACAGGGACTCAGCAATCTCGCACCCTCGCGATCAAGACTATTTAAGCTTATAGGTAAGGCAAGGTAAATATAAGTGGAGCTGCAGCAAGCGTCTAGCATATATGGTGGCTATCCTGTTCGCAAAAGAGAGCGAGAAGAGGAGGCAAAGCACGAGCGGGAAACTAGAGAGCAACCTGCGCAAACATTACCCCAACACCGTGTCCACTTCCCGGACTCCGCCGAGAAGAGGCCATCACGGTAACACACTCAGTTGATTCATTTTAATTAAGTTAAGGTTCAAGTTATCTACAACCGGACATTAACAAATTCCCATCTACCCATAACCGCGGGCACAGCTTTCGAAAGTTCAAATCCCTACAGGGGAGTCCCAACTTAGCCCATGACAAGCTCTCACGGTCAACGAAGGAATAGACCTCCTCCCGAGACATTCCGATCAGACTCGGTATCTCGGTTCTTCAAGACACTTCGACAGGTTAAAACAAGACCAGCAACACCGCCCGAACGTGCCAACAAATCCCGATAGGAGCTGCACATATCTCTTTCTCAGGGCACACTCAGATTGTCTAAACTTCCGGTAGGCCAGCCCAGAGTTGCCCCTGGTAGCCACCGGCGGCTAACGAGTCGGACCAACACTCAGAGGAGCACTGGCCCGGGGGGGTTTAAAATAAGATGACCCTCGGGCTCCGGAAACCCAAGGGAAAAGAGGCTAGGTGGCAGAAGGTAAAACCAAGGTTGGGCACTGCTGGAAAAGCTTTAATCAAGGCGAAATGTCAAGGGGTTCCCATTATAACCCAACCGCGTAAGGAACGCAAAAATCCGGGAACATAACACCGATATGACGGAAACTAGGGCGGCAAGAGTGGAACAAAACACTAGGCGAGAGGCCGAGCCTTCCACCCTTTACCAAGTATATAGATGCATTAAGATAACAAGATAATATAATGATATACCAACAAGTAAATAAATGTTCCAACAAGGAACAGCCTTCAATCTTCACCTGCAACTAGCAACGCTATAAGAGGGGCTGAGCAAAGCGGTAAGATAGCCAATCAACGGTTTGCTAGGACAAGGTGGGTTAGAGGTTTGACATGGCAATTTGGGAGGCTTGAAAGCAAACGGTAGGCATCGTAGCATTGGCATAGCAAAAGAGCGAGCAAACTAGCATAGCAAAGGTACTAGTGATTTCGAGGGAATGATCATCTTGCGTGCACAGTTGTCAGAGTTGACTGGATCCTCGAAAGCAAACTCAACAGGCTCCTCGTTAGCGAACTCGTCTCCCGGCTCTACCCAAACAAGACAAAAAAGCAACAAGGACACAATCAACCACGTGCAAGGATCAAACAATATGATGCAAGGATGATATGCTATGCGGGATGCATATGCAAGATTTGACAAGGGATGCATGAATCTGGCCTCCACTTGAGAATCCAAGTGTGCCACTGGAAAGATGAGATGAAATCGCTTGAAGACGATATAAAGAACGCTGGAATCGGAGTTACGGTTTGGAAAAGGCAAGCGATTCAAATATGATACCGGTCTGCGATTTACAACAAGTAGCCATCTAAATGCAACGAGATGAACATGCTACAGCATCAAAACATGGCATAAAAATACATGGCAGGGATGCATTCATGATGCTTAACAAAAGTCTAGCACCGAGCTACGGCCAATTCATCCATTAACAGGTTCAAAAAAAGCATGGCAAAAATGCATATGGTAAACAGATTTCAGACTTAGTGAAATTAACACTTGTCTGGAATTTCAGATCAGATAGCACACTTCGGAGCAACAAAACTATATGCTACAGGACCTGAACATGGAAAAGTAAAGCATGGCATGGAGCTACTCAAAGAGCTTAACAAAAGTCCCTTAGTGACCTTGAGAAAAAAGGACCAGAAAATACAATTGCAAGCATGTGAACATGGCAAAAACATAATCAGTTTCCAGACAGTGAAAAACTGGCACATGCTAAAACATAACTCAAGTAGGCATGTTTACGAGCTCGATGCACTCACTACGAAGCAAGTCATGATAAGCTAAGCATACATCCATCAAGAATACACAAAATGCAAGCAAGACATGTCAAGAACAATAACATAGCATGCACGGATCAAATACAACATCATTGGCAAAATTGCAATCAAGTTGACAATCTGCCCAGATTCACAAAGTAGCAAAAGTAGAGCTCGATTGACTCAATCTAAGGTGCTCCATAATTGCAAAAAAAGACATGGATGGATAGAGCACTACAAGATTAACAAAACATCTTTACTGATCATCCTGAAAAGAGGCACGGATCACTAGGAAACAATATGAACATATGACCATATGAGATAAACAGCTCAAGGACTTGGTGGAAATGCTAAGTCCCTGAAAACAGAATTACCAAGTGCACCACTTTGCAAGCTTGTGCTAGTCACCACACACATCACAAAAATACATGGGTTGCACCTCCGGAAATATGACAAAACCCTTAACAAAACATATGTAGAACTCATGGGCATATCATGCACACATTAATCATGGCAAAAATGACAAATGTCTAAATGGAAAAGCAGATCTGACAATTATCTCAAGTAGCCCTCTTCTAACAGCATTTCGGGCATCAAGATGCACTCAAATGAAAATGATGCAATGGAATGAAATGATGTACTCTATGAGATGAACATTTTGTCATGCTATATGCCAAAAACGGAGTTATGGATGCAAAGTTAAGAGGCTATGAACATGAGCAAAAATATTAGGGACTTAGGGGGAAAACGGGGTCAACCCTAATATTTCAGATCTGGATCGGGCACGCGGAACAAGGTACGTCGGAGCTCTCGCCGGAGATCGAAAGCAGAGGGCGGCCGGAGGGAGCTCGAACCCGCCGGCGTTGGCGAGGCCGGGCGGCGCGGGGTCAGCCCGCGACGGCGGCGGTCGGCGCCGGGTGGAGGCAGGCGCGGGGCGGTGCGATGGAGGCGGCGGCCGGCACCGGGCGGCGGAGTGAGGAGGACGCGAGGCGGTGGGGCGGAGCATGGCGGCCGGCGATGAGGAAGAGTGGCGGCGCGGCGAGGCGGGCACCCGCGGCCACGGTCGGGCGGCGATGCGGGCCGGGGGGGCCGGCCTGGGCTACGGCGGCCCGCGTGGGTGGCGGCGCGGCGATGTGGGCACGCTGCCACATGGCGGTGCGGGATTGGCCCGGGTGGGGCGGCGAACGTGTTCGGCCGGGGACGGACGTGTCCGGCCGGCGCGGAGACGATTTTTAGGGTTTTGGACGAGGGGGGATCAGGATTTCGGGGAGAGGCCTTTAAATAGGCATAGAGGGAGCTAGGAGTGTCCAAATGAGGTGCGGTTTTCGGCCACGCGATCGTGATCGAACACTCTAGATGATGGAGAGGCTTTAGGTGGGTTTTGGGCCAAATTGGAGGGGTGTTGGGCTGCAACACACACGAGGCCTTTTCAGTCCCTCGGTTAACCGTTGGAGTATCAAACGAAGTCCAAATGATACGAAACTTGGCAGGCGGTCTACCGGTAGTAAACCAAGGCCTCTTAGCAAGTCTCGGTCCAATTCGGAAATGTTTAAACCCCACACATGAAAGAAAGGTAGAAATGGCCACCGGAGGAGAACGAAGCGCCGGAATGCAAAACGGACAACGGGGAAAATGCTCGAATGCAAGAGATGAACATGTATGCAGATGCAATGCACATGATGACATGATATAAGATGCATGACAACGAAAACAACACACGGAGACAAAACCCGAACCCGAGAAAATAAAATAACTTAATGCCAGAAACGGCAAGAGTTGGAGTACAAATTGGGAAAGTTACATCCGGGGTGTTACAGCCTTGTATTGTACTGGTCCCGAACCAAGAATGTGTTAAGGTCTATGAGCTCATTTTTCTAAGTATTGTATTCTTGTGTCTTACTATACTATGTTCATGTAGAACAAGTACTTAAACCTGAAGAACAATTGTACTAATTTAAGATTCCATTGCTATCGTGCATACTTCTTTGCTCTTGTATCACTGTATTTACTCATACAAACTTATTTTTAAATTGAAGGATCCAATCGAAACTCCAATGGCACATCAGGTATGTTCATGTATGTTTCTTTAACAGGTTTGCTCTTATCAATAGCTCTGTCGATTTCAATTTCAATTGTGTATATAGATGAATTCTCATATCATGCACATTACTAGCATCACAATAGAGCCAATAGTGTTGTTGTACATGTAGACCCGTCGTACCCATCTGAAATCTTGTTGTGCCGTGTAGTTTCCCACGCTTTGTATTCTTTCACTACTGCTTTTGTCTTGAACTGATATGATTTGAACAGTGTCTCTATTTTGATTTGGCAAGACAATGCAGTGACCATAGGACATAGATATATGTTTGTTTGATGCTTTTATTATGTACTAGTACTTGGCAATAGAAGACTTGGTAGTTTAATCCTGTCCACCTTACTAATGAACTGGTTCACCGAAATGAGTTTCATATACTAGTACATGCTAAACCTGTTATGTGTCTGCTTGTTTCTTCTTTTAGAATGCTGACAGAATATTGGGGAAGAGGGCCTTATTAAGCAATGGTAAAGGAAGTAATGCAGAGAAGGTTCAGGATAGTGAGATATCCTTGTTGGTATCCAATAAAGCTAATAAAACAGCTAAGGAAGACTATCCTGAAGACAGTGAGACAACCCCAAAGTCTTGTCTTGGTTTAGTGTTCGAGTTACTGGCCACTACCGCTTGCACAAGCTATTCAAACTCACTGTCTGAATCAGTTCGATCAGCTGTGCTGCGACAAGAAGCAGAAGGACCGCGGTCCTTGGAGCATTCAGATGCATACTTTCTGGTGCAACAGCAAGCGTTGGAGGATTTTAGCGCCAAACAGGACAAAGCTAATAAGCTTGCTAAGCTTATTGCCAGCATGGTGGATACCCAGGATAACGTTTATTGAGCTCTTCCGAAGTTGTTTCAGATATGCTCTTGTTTTGCTGCCGCGTTTATTTGCACTTGTGGCCAATTTTGGCGGCCAGTGTATGTAATATGCTGCTTTGTTCCCTATATTTGCACTGGTGGCGAACTTTGATGCCTAGTGGATGTAATATGTGTAATAGCTGTAATAGGCCAGCGTTAGTTGCTTGCTTATTTATTTCCTTATTGTCTTGTTTAGTTGTTTGCTTGTAGTCACTGTAGTTCTTTTTCCACGTTTTTCTAGTGGCCACAATAACCTATTTTTGGTAACTAGACCACAATAATCATGGCAACACATGGACTGCTATAACCATGGGCCTCCTGCGGGCCGTAGGATCCATGGGCCTTCTACGGGTCGTACGATCCATGGACTTTCTGCGATCCTTATGATCCATGGGCCTTCTATGAGCCGTAGGGTCCATTGGTCTTCTATGGGCCATAGGATCCATGGGTCTTCTACGGGGCGTATAATCATTTCGCCAAACATGGGACGTACTATTCGTGGACCATAATGAGCCGTTAATAGGCCGTATTTGATAATGCTACGAAAACAGCCCAACGGGTTAAGTGGCCACAAACGGACCGAATGTAACCACAGGCTGAATTTGGCCCACAAACGGAACAGGCCAGTAATGGATCGTAACTAACCAAATTCTAGAAATGAGCCCAAGAATAAATGGGCCCTTAGAAGGCCGAAAGTTAACACGGGCTGGAAACGGCCGACGGAATAATGGGCTGTTAGTGGGTATAACGTGATACACTGTTCATTATGAGCAAATTTCATCTCGGGCCTTTATTGGGCCCAGAGTTATGATGGGCCTCATATGGGCCGAAAGACATCATGGGCCATACATGGGCCGGAAGTAACAATGGGCTAGAATCATATTGGACATCCCAAATGAAGCTACTCAGCTTAATTCTGATAGGCCGTAATGGGCCGGGAGTTAGCGGGCCATAAATGGGCGATATACGAACAAGCCGTTAACATGCTTTCCATGGGCCGGCCTTTTCACCGGAATGGGCCTCTGTTGGGTCATGCCACGTGTCGATGTATCATAGGCGCCTCCTGATCAACGAGTGGATGACATCTGTCCCAACAGTGAGCCAACATGTGTTTCCTCTGGCCAATGAGAATTTTACACGTGGAAAATCCACATTGGTCCAGGCTGTTAACGGGTTATCAGATCCAAAACTGGACCTGATAGCTTAACAACGACCTGTTACGATGGATGCCACATGTCTGTCACCCTTGACGAAAACACTTCTATGACGCGTGATTTATCATCATGGAAGTGGACACTTCCGTGATGATAATTTTGGTAATGTCATGGAACACTTCTATGATAGCACAAGTATGACTATCTTGATTCTGTCATAAAATCGTCATGGATGTACATGCATGACAGAAAACGTGACCTACTGTGACAAACACGTATCATCATGGAAGTGTATTTTTTTTGTAGTGATATGTCGGAGGGGGAAGGAAAGAGAGGGGGAGAGGGAAGGAAGGGGGAATCCTATTCATCTCTTTCCTTCTCCTCCTTGGACGAACCATATGGGGGGCGCCCCAGCCCCTTGTGGCTGGTGCGTTTCCCCTCTTGTACCATAAGGCCCATATCTATTGTCGGGGGTGCCCGGAACCCCTTCCGGTGACCCGATGAGTACCCGGTACCCCCCGAAACACTTCCGATGTCCGAATACTACCGTCCTATATATCAGTCTTTACCTCTCGACAATTTCGAGACTCCTCGTCATGTTCGTGATCTCATCCAGGACTCCGAACAACATTCAGTCACCAAATCACATAACTCATATAATACTACATCGTCATCGAACGTTAAGCGTGCGGACCCTGCGGGTTTGAGAACTATGTAGACATGACTGAGACACCTCTGTGGTAACCAATAGCGGAACCTGGATGCCCATATTGGCTCCTAGAAATTCTATGAAGATCTTTATCGGTCGAACCATTATGACAACATACGTAATTCCCTTTGTCTATTGGTATGTTACTTGCCCGAGATTCGTTCGTCGGTATCTTCAAACCTAGTTCAATCTCGTTGCCGGCAAGTCTCCTAACTTGTTCCGTAATACATCACCTCGTGACTAACTCCTTAGTTGTCTGCTTGCAAGCTTATGATGTCTATTACCAAGAGGGCCCAGAGATACCTCTCCGATACTCGGAGTGACAAATCCTAATCTCGATCTATGCCAACTCAACAAACACCTTCGGAGATACCTGTAGAGCATCTTCATAACCACCCAGTTACGTTGTAACGTTCGATAGCATACAAGGCATTCCTCTGGTATCCAGGAGTTGCATAATCTCATAGTTGAAGGAATATGTATTTGACATGAAGAAAGCAATAGCAATAAAACTGAGCGATCATTATGATAAGCTAACAGATGGGTCTTGTCCATCACATCATTCTCCTAATGATGTGATCCCTTTATCAAATGACAACTCATGTCCATGGTTAGGAAACCTTAACCATCTTTGATCAAAGAGCTAGTCTAGTAGAGGCTCACTAGGGACACGGTGTTTGTTTATGTATTCACACATGTATTAAGGTTTCCAATCAATAGAATTCTAGCATGAATAATAAACCTTTATCATGAATAAGGAAATATAAAATAACAAATTTATTATTACCTCTAGGGTATATTTCCTTCAGGTGTCTAGTGGGCCCCACAGGCCCCCTCTGGTGCACTTATTGGGCCTCCTGGGTGTCTTATGGGCAGAAAAATTTGCCAAAAAGTTTCATGGCATTTGGAATCCATTTAGTACTGATATTTTGTGAAGTAAAAAACAAGCAAAAAACAGCAACTGGCACTGGGCACTATGTCAATAAGTTAGTCCCAAAAAATGACATAAAGTTGCTCGTAAATGAGTATAAGACATCCAAGAATGATACTTTAATAGAATGGAACAATAAAAAATTATAGATATGTTGGAGACGTATCAACATCCCCAAGCTTAATTTTTGCTCGCCCTCGAGTAGGTAAATGATAAAAACAGAAATTTTGATGTGGGATGCTACCCATCATATTTATCACATATTTTTTTCTTTGTAGCAGCTCTGTCGCGCCACCCCTCCTCCCAGAGCCGATTCTTATCCATAGATTTTTCAGCTAAAAGATACGGTATATATATCAATGAAAGCTGGCGCCTTTGGTTCTTGGTACGACTAGTACTTTTTCTCATTTATCGGTCTAGTTGGAAAAATTTCCCCTCAAAAATCAAGTTTTTCTTATATTCAAGCATTCGGATCAAGACTATAAGGCGCTATCAGGCACATTCTCCTCAAAAGGCTCGCTACCTTCTCTAGATACTTGATTGGAAGAGAGGGTAGATGTAAGAGAGTTAAAGCACTTCGCTGGAAGAAGGGTATAGTGGAAAGTTAATCAATATTTCATATGGAACTAAATACGTCATTTACCACTCAATGGTTTATCGATCAAATACATCAGCATTCCAAAATACTACCTGCTAACGCCCTCACTCTTTGACTTAGAGGTCTTACCCCACCTTTACTTATATCTTAGACTTATACTCTTCCTTACTTCCCTTCTCTAGCCATGTGGTTGAGGATATTTGAAAAAAGAAGAAATTGACAATACCTACTATCGATGCCTAAGAGTAGGTCTTTACCAGCTTGCCTAGGACATTTGGAATTTAGATGATTCAAAGCAATAGTTTATAAATTGACATGAAGACTTCAATATTTAAGCATATCAATAAGTAACATGTCTTTCAAAATACCAATGCTAAAGAAAGCTATACCAAGCCCATTAAGCTCAATCATTGATCCATTCATGAAACACAATCAAATATTAGCTACATCCAATGCACAAGTATGATCATAGTGCTCCCTAGTTGGTGCTTTTATAAGAAAAGATGGAGACTCAATAATTTTTTTGCATAAAAGTAAATAGATAGGCCCTTCGCAGAGGGAAGAAGAGATTTGTAGAGGTGCCAGAGCTCAATGAAAACGACCGAGAATTCCCAATAGTTTCCACGCTAGATACATCATAGGTAGTTCCCAAACATAAAATAAAGTTTATTCCTTTTTCCACCATTCTTTAACAATCCATGGCTAGCCATTTCCACGGGTGCCTTCCATATCAACACTTTCCAAGGAATTTATTATTGACAACATAAAGTAAATTTCTTTTTCATTCCAAGACTAGGCATCCCTATTACCATCCATACTCTCGTGCAATGACAAGTGAATAAACACTCATCTTGAGAATAACATATCTAGCATGGAAAAATATTGGTCATGCCATGCCGCTTCGTGAGCGGTCGGGCACACAAAAAGGAAAAACATTTTGAAAATTGGAGTTGGCACATACAAATTTACTTGGAACGGCACGAAATACCTCATATAGGTAGGTATGGTGGACTCATTATGGCTCTCTCAAATAGGTGTGTCCAGCAAGGATGATTGTGACAAACTAAAAAGCAAAACAAGCACAGACTCATATAATACAAGACACTACAAGCAAAACTCATGATATGTGACGAATAAAAATATAGCTACAAGTAAAATTACCGATGGTAGTTAGAAGAAAGAGGGGGTGCCTTCCGGGGCATCCCCAAGCTTAGTTGCTTGCTTCTCCTTGAATGTTACCTTGGGGTGCCATGGGCATCCCCAAGCTTAGGCTCTTTTCACTCCTTATTCCTTCATCCATCGTGATCTCACCCAAAACTTGAAAACTTCAATCACACAAAACTTAACAAAAACCTTCATGAGATCCGTTAGTATAATAAAGCAAATCACCACTTTAAGTGTTGTTGCAAACCCATTCATATTTTGTTATTGCAGTATACCTACTGTATTCTAACTTTACCATGCCTTATATCCCCCAATACAATCCATAGATTCATCAAAATAAGCTCACAATGCAATGAAAACAAAACCAGTCAGAAATAGAACAGTCTATAGTAATCTAGACTTTGACCATACTTCTGTAACTCAAACTTTTCTAAAACATTAGGACAACATAGTGAAGGAAATATGCCCTAGAGGCAATAATAAAGTTATTATTTATTTCCTTATATCATGATAAATGTTTATTATTCATGCTAGAATTGTATTAACTGGAAACGTAATACTTGTGTGAATACATAGACAAACAAAGTGTCACTAGTATGCCTCTATTTGACTAGCTCGTTAATCGAAGATGGTTATGTTTCCTAACCATAGACATGAGTTGTCATTTGATTAACGGGATCACATCATTAGGAGAATGATGTGATTGACATGACCCATTCCATTAGCTTAGCACCCGATCATTTAGTATGTTGCTATTGCTTTCTTCATGACTTATACATGTTCCTATGACTATGAGATTATGCAACTCCCGTTTACCGGAGGAATACTTTGTGTGCTACCAAACGTCACAACGTAACTGGGTGATTATAAAGGTGCTCTACAGGTGTCTCCAAAGGTACATGTTGGGTTGGCGTATTTCGAGATTAGGATTTGTCGCTCCGATTGTCGGAGAGGTATCTCTGGGCCCTCTCGGTAATACACATCACTTAAGCCTTGCAAGCAATGCAACTAATAAGTTAGTTGCAAGATGATGTATTACGGAACGAGTAAAGAGACTTGCCGGTAACGAGATTGAACTAGGTATTGAGATACCGACGATCGAATCTCGGGCAAGTAACATACCGATGACAAAGGGAACAACGTATGTTGTTATGCGGTCTGACCGATAAAGATCTTCGTAGAATATGTAGGAGCCAATATGAGCATCCAGGTTCCGCTATTGGTTATTGACCGGAGACGTGTCTCGGTCATGTCTACATTGTTCTCGAACCCGTAGGGTCCGCACGCTTAACGTTACGATGACAGTTTCATTATGAGTTTATATATTTTGATGTACCGAAGGTTGTTCGGAGTCCCGGATGTGATCACGGACTTGACGAGGAGTCTCGAAATGGTCGAGACATAAAGATCGATATATTGGACGACTATATTTGGACACCGGAAAGGTTCCGGGTAAGATTGGGACAATACCGGATCACCGGGAGGTTATCGGAACCCCCCGGGAGGTATATGGGCCTTATTGGGCCTTAGTGGAAAGGAGGGGAAAGGAGCAAGGGAGGGGGCGCCCCCCCCCAAGCCCAATCCGAATTGGGAGGGGGTCGGCCCCCCTTTCCTTCCTCCCTCCTTCCTCTTCCTTCCCTCTCCTACTCCTAATAGGAAAAAGGGGAGTCCTACTCCCGGTGGGAGTTGGACTCCCCACCTTGGGCGCGCCACCCTCCTTGGCCGGCCCCCTCCTCCACTCCTTTATATACGGGGGCAGGGGGCACCCCAGAGACACATCAATTGATCATTGATCTCTTAGCCGTGTGCGGTGCCCCCCTCCACCATAATCCTCGATAATATTGTAGCGGTGCTTAGGCGAAGCCCTGCGACGGTAGAACATCAAGATCGTCACCACGCCGTCGTGCTGATGGAACTCATCCCCGACACTTTGCTGGATCGGAGTCCGAGGATCGTCATCGAGCTGAACGTGTGCAAAAACTCGGAGGTGCCGTAGTTTCGGTGCTTGATCGGTTGGGCCGTGAAGACGTACGACTACATCAACCGCGCTGTTATAACGCTTCCACTTCCGGTCTACGAGGGTATGTAGACAACACTCTCCCCTCTCGTTGCTGTGCATCACCATGATCTTGCGTGTGCGTAGGAAATATTTTGAAATTACTACGTTACCCAACAGTGGCATCTGAGCCTAGGTTTTATGTGTTGATGTTATATGCACGTGTAGAACACAAGTGAGTTGTGGGCGATATAAGTCATACTGCTTACCAGCATGTCATACTTTGGTTCGGTGGTATTGTTGGATGAAGCGGCCCGGACCGACATTACGCGTACGCTTACGCGAGACTGGTTCTACCGACATGCTTTGCACATAGGTGGCTGGCGGGTGTCAGTTTCTCCAACTTTAGTTGAACCGAGTGTGGCTACGCCCAGTCCTTGCGAAGGTTAAAACAACACCAACTTGACAAACTATCGTTGTGGTTTTTGATGCGTAGGTAAGATTGGTTCTTGCTAAGCCCGTAGCAGCCATGTAAAACTTGCAACAAACAAAGTAGAGGACGTCTAACTTGTTTTTGCAGGGCATGTTGTGATGTGATATGGTCAAGGCATGATGCTAAATTTTATTGTATGAGATGATCATGTTTTGTAACCAAGTTATCGGCAACTGGCAGGAGCCATATGGTTGTCGCTTTATTGTATGCAATGCAATCGCCCTGTAATGCTTTACTTTATCACTAAGCGGTAGCGATAGTCGTAGAAGCATAAGATTGGCGAGACGACAACGATGCTACGATGGAGATCAAGGTGTCGCGCCGGTGACGATGGTGATCATGACGATGCTTCGGAGATGGAGATCACAAGCACAAGATGATGATGGCCATATCATATCACTTATATTGATTGCATGTGATGTTTATCTTTTATGCATCTTATCTTGCTTTGATTGACGGTAGCATTATAAGATGATCTCTCACTAAATTTCAAGATAAAAGTGTTCTCCCTGAGTATGCACCGTTGCCAAAGTTCGTCGTGCCCAGACACCACGTGATGATCGGGTGTGATAAGCTCTACGTCCATCTACAACGGGTGCAAGCCAGTTTTGCACACGCAGAATACTCAGGTTAAACTTGACGAGCCTAGCATATGCAGATATGGCCTCGGAACACTGAGACCGAAAGGTCGAGCGTGAATCATATAGTAGATATGATCAACATAGTGATGTTCACCATTGAAAACTACTCCATTTCACGTGATGATCGGTTATGGTTTAGTTGATTTGGATCACGTGATCACTTAGAAGATTAGAGGGATGTCTTTCTAAGTGGGAGTTCTTAAGTAATATGATTAATTGAACTTAAATTTATCATGAACTTAGTACCTGATAGTATCTTGCTTGTTTATGTTTGATTGTAGATAGATGGCCCGTGTTGTTGTTCCGTTGAATTTTAATGCGTTCCTTGAGAAAGCAAAGTTGAAAGATGATGGTAGCAATTATACGGACTGGGTCCATAACTTGAGGATTATCCTCATTGCTGCACAGAAGAATTATGTCCTGGAAGCACCACTGGGTGCCAGGCCTGCTGCTAATGCAACTGACGATGTTAAGAACGTCTGGCAGAGCAAAGCTGATGACTACTCGATAATTCAATGTGCCAAGTTTTACGACTTAGAACCGGGTCTTCAACGACGTTTTGAACGTCATGGAGCATATGAGATGTTCCAGGAGTTGAAGCTAATATTTCAAGCAAATGCCCGGATTGAGAGATATGAAGTCTCCAATAAGTTCTATAGCTGCAAGATGGAGGAGAACAGTTCTGTCAGTGAGCATATACTCAAAATGTCTGGGTATAATAATCACTTGATTCAACTGGGAGTTAATCTTCCGGATGATTGCGTCATTGACAGAATTCTCCAATCACTTCCACCTAGCTACAAGAGCTTCGTGATGAACTATAATATGCAAGGGATGGATAAGACAATTCTCGAGCTCTTCGCAATGCTAAAAGCTGTGGAGGTAGAAATCAAGAAGGAGCATCAAGTGTTGATGGTCAACAAGACCACTAGTTTCAAGAAAAAGGGCAAGGGGAAGAAGAAGGGGAACTTCAAGAAGAACAGCAAGCAAGTTGCTGCTCAGGAGAAGAAACCCAAGTCTGTACCTGAGCCTGAAACTGAGTGCTTCTGCTGCAAGCAGACTGGTCACTGGAAGCGGAACTGCCCCAAGTATTTGGCGGATAAGAAGGATGGCAAGGTGAACAAAAGGTATATGTGATATACATGTTATTGATGTGTACCTTACTAGAGCTCGCAGTAGCACCTGGGTATTTGATACTGGTTTTGTTGCTAATATTTGCAACTCGAAACAGGGACTATGGATTAAGCGAACACTGGCGAAGGACGAGGTGACGATGCGCGTGGGAAATGGTTCCAAAGTCGATGTGATCGCGGTCGGCACGCTACCTCTACATCTACCATCGGGATTAGTATTAGACCTAAATAATTGTTATTTGGTGCCAGCGTTGAGCATGAACATTATATCTGGATCTTGTTTGATGTGAGACGGTTATTCATTTAAATCAGAGAATAATGGTTGTTCTATTTATATGAGTAATATCTTTTATGGTCATGCACCCTTGAAGAGTGGTCTATTTTTGATGAATCTCGATAGTAGTGATACACATATTCATAATGTTGAAGCCAAAAGATGCAGAGTTGATAATGATAGTGCAACTTATTTGTGGCACTGCCGTTTAGGTCATATCGGTGTAAAGCGCATGAAGAAACTCCATACTGATGGACTTTTGGAACCACTTGATTATGAATCACTTGGTACTTGCGAACCGTGCCTCATGGGCAAAATGACTAAAATGCCGTTCTCCGGTACTATGGAGAGAGCAACAGATTTGTTGGAAATCATACATACATATGTATGTGGTCCAATGAATGTTGAAGCTCGTGGCAGATATCGTTATTTTCTCACCTTCACAGATGATTTAAGCAGATATGGGTATATCTACTTAATGAAACATAAGTCTGAAACATTTGAAAAGTTCAAAGAATTTCAGAGTGAAGTTGAAAATCATCGTAACAAGAAAATAAAGTTTCTACGATCTAATCGTGGAGGAGAATATTTGAGTTACGAGTTTGGTTTACATTTGAAACAATGCGGAATAGTTTCGCAACTCACACCACCCGGAACACCACAGCGTAATGGTGTGTCCGAACGTCGTAATCGTACTTTACTTGATATGGTGCGATCTATGATGTCTCTTACAGATTTACCGCTATCATTTTGGGGTTATGCTTTAGAGACAGCCGCATTCACGTTAAATAGGGCACCATCAAAATCCGTTGAGACGACGCCTTATGAACTATGGTTTGGCAAGAAACCAAAGTTGTCGTTTCTGAAAGTATGGGGCTGCGATGCTTATGTGAAAAAGCTTCAACCTGATAAGCTCGAACCCAAATGGGAGAAATGTGTCTTCATAGGATACCCGAAGGAGACTGTTGGGTACACCTTCTATCATAGATCCGAAGGCAAGACATTTGTTGCTAAAAATGGATCCTTTCTAGAGAAGGAGTTTCTCTCGAAAGAAGTGAGTGGGAGGAAAGTAGAACTTGATGAGGTAACTGTACCTGCTCCCTTATTGGAAAGTAGTACATCACAGAAACCGGTTTCTGTGACACCTACACCAATTAGTGAGGAAGCTAATGATGATGATCATGAAACTTTAGAATAAGTTACTACTGAACCTCGTAGATCAACCAGAGTAAGATCCGCACCAGAGTGGTACGGTAATCCTATTCTGGAAGTCATGCTACTAGATCATGATGAACCTACGAACTATGAAGAAGCAATGGTGAGCCCAGATTCTGCAAAATGGCTTGAAGCCATGAAATCTGAGATGGGATCCATGTATGAGAACAAAGTGTGGACTTTGGTTGACTTGCCCAATGATCGGCAAGCAATTGAAAATAAATGGATCTTCAAGAAGAAGACTGACGCTGACGGTAATGTTACTGTCTACAAAGCTCGACTTGTCTCAAAAGGTTTTCGACAAGTTCAAGGAATTGACTATGATGAGACCTTCTCACCTGTAGCGATGCTTAAGTCTGTCCGAATCATGTTAGCAATTGCCGCATTTTATGATTATGAAATTTGGCAGATGGATGTCAAAATTGCATTCCTGAATGGATTTCTGGAAGAAGAGTTGTATATGATGCAGCCGGAAGGTTTTGTCGATCCAAAAGGAGCTAACAAAGTGTGCAAGCTCCAGCGATCCATTTATGGACTGGTGCAAGCATCTCGGAGTTGGAATAAACGCTTTGATAGTGTGATCAAAGCATTTGGTTTTGTACAGACTTTTGGAGAAGCCTGTATTTACAAGAAAGTGAGTGGGAGCTCTGTAGCATTTCTGATATTATATGTGGATGACATATTGCTAATCGGAAATGATATAGAATTTCTGGATAGCATAAAGGGATACTTGAATAAGAGTTTTTCAATGAAAGACCTCGGTGAAGCTGCTTACATATTGGGCATTAAGATCTATAGAGATAGATCAAGACGCTTAATTGGACTTTCACAAAGAACATACCTTGACAAAGTTTTGAAGAAGTTCAAAATGAATAAAGCAAAGAAAGGATTCTTGCCTGTGTTACAAGGTGTGAAGTTGAGTAAGACTCAATGCCCGACCACTGCAGAAGATAGAGAGAAAATGAAAGATGTTACCTATGCTTCAGCCATAGGCTCTATCATGTATGCAATGTTGTGTACCAGACCTGATGTGTGCCTTGCTATAAGTCTAGCAGGGAGGTACCAAAGTAATCCAGGAGTGGATCACTGGACATCGGTCAAGAACATCCTGAAATACCTGAAAAGGACTAAGGATATGTTTCTCGTATATGGAGGTGACAAAGAGCTCATCGTAAATGGTTACGTTGATGCAAGCTTTAACACTGATCCAGACAATTCTAAATCGCAAACCGGATACGTATTTACATTAAACGGTGGAGCTGTTAGTTGGTGCAGTTCTAAACAAAGCATCGTGGCGGGATCTACATGTGAAGCGGAGTACATAGCTGCTTCGGAAGCAGCAAACGAAGGAGTGCATCGTGGCGGGATCTACATGTGAAGCGGAGTACATAGCTGCTTCGGAAGCAGCAAACGAAGGAGTCTGGATGAAGGAGTTCATATCCGATCTAGGTGTCATACCTAGTGCATCGGGTCCAATGAAAATCTTTTGTGATAATACTGGTGCAATTGCCTTGGCAAAGGAATCCAGATTTCACAAGAGAACCAAGCACATCAAGAGACGCTTCAATTCCATCCGGACTCTAGTGCAAGTGGGAGACTGAAGGAAATATGCCCTAGAGGCAATAATAAAGTTATTATTTGTTTCCTTATATCATGATAAATGTTTATTATTCATGCTAGAATTGTATTAACCGGAAACGTAATACTTGTGTGAATACATAGACAAACAAAGTGTCACTAGTATCCCTCTACTTGACTAGCTCGTTAATCGAAGATGGTTATGTTTCCTAACCATAGACATGAGTTGTCATTTGATTAATGGGATCACATCATTAGGAGAATGATGTGATTGACATGACCCATTCCATTAGCTTAGCACCCGATCATTTAGTATGTTGCTATTGCTTTCTTCATGACTTATACATGTTCCTATGACTATGAGATTATGCAACTCCCGTTTACCGGAGGAATACTTTGTGTGCTACCAAACGTCACAACATAACTGGGTGATTATAAAGGTGCTCTACAGGTGTCTCCAAAGGTACATGTTGGGTTGACGTATTTCGAGATTAGGATTTGTCGCTCCGATTGTCGGAGAGGTATCTCTGGGCCCTCTCGGTAATACACATCACTTAAGCCTTGCAAGCAATGCAATAGTTGCAAGATGATGTATTACGGAACGAGTAAAGAGACTTGCCGGTAACGAGATTGAACTAGGTATTGAGATACCGACGATCGAATCTCGGGCAAGTAACATACCGATGACAAAGGGAACAACGTATGTTGTTATGCGGTCTGACCGATAAAGATCTTCATAGAATATGTAGGAGCCAATATGAGCATCCAGGTTCCGCTATTGGTTATTGACCGGAGACGTGTCTCGGTCATGTCTACATTGTTCTCGAACCTGTAGGGTCCGCACACTTAACGTTACGATGATAGTTTCATTATGAGTTTATATATTTTGATGTACCAAAGGTTGTTCGGAGTCCCGGATGTGATCACGGACTTGACGAGGAGTCTCGAAATGGTCGAGACATAAAGTTCGATATATTGGACGACTATATTTGGACACCGGAAAGGTTACGGGTAAGATTGGGACAATACCGGATCACCGGGAGGTTATCGGAACCCCTCGGGAGGTATATGGGCCTTATTGGGCCTTAGTGGAAAGGAGGGGAAAGGAGCAAGGGAGGGGGCGCCCCCCAAGCCCAATCCGAATTGGGAGGGGGGCCGGCCCCCCCTTTCCTTCCTCCCTCCTTCCTCTTCCTTCCCTCTCCTACTCCTAATAGGAAAAAGGGGAGTCCTACTCCCGGTGGGAGTTGGACTCCCCCCTTGGGCGCGCCACCCTCCTTGGCCGGCCCCCTCCTCCACTCCTTTATATATGGGGGCAGGGGGGCACCCCAGAGACACAACAATTGATCATTGATCTCTTAGCCGTGTGTGGTGCCCCCTCCACCATAATCCTCGATAATATTGTAGCGGTGCTTAGGCAAAGCCCTGCGACGGTAGAACATCAAGATCGTCACCACGCCGTCGTGCTGACGGAACTCATCCCCGACACTTTGCTGGATCGGAGTCCGGGGATCGTCATCAAGCTGAACGTGTGCAAAAACTCGGAGGTGCCGTAGTTTCGGTGCTTGATCGGTCGGGCCATGAAGACGTACGACTACATCAACCACGTTGTTATAACGCTTCCGCTTCCTGTCTACGAGGGTACGTAGACAACACTCTCCCCTCTCGTTGTTGTGCACCACCATGATCTTGCGTGTGCGTAGGAATTTTTTTGAAATTACTACGTTACCCAACACATAGGAAATTCATATATAAATCTTGTGTAAAAAACAGAATTTTATCACGCTTCTGTGATTTTTAATAATTCTGCTACTAGGAGCAAAAGTGTCTATTTTCCAACAAGATCAAATCAACTATCACCCAACATGATCCTAAAGGCTTTACTTGGCACAAACACTAATTGAAACATAAAAACACAATCATAACGGTATCATAATTGTGTCAACACACAAAAACAAAAAGAGATAGAGAAATTTTTTTTTATTCATTGGGTTGCCTCCCAACAAGCGCTATCATTTTATGCCCCAAGCTAGGCATAATGCAAAGATTCTAGTATTGTCATCTTTAGTTTTTGCTCCATAGGTTGCCCTAATGATTGATTCATATGGTGGCTTAATTCTAGTTCTATGGAAGTGTTCCATACCCTTTCTCAAAGGGATCTGGAATTTAATATTCCCTTCTTTCATATCAATTACGACACCTATATTTCATAAAAACGGTGTACCAAGTATTATAGGACAAGACAGATTGCAATCAATATCAAGAACAATAAAATCTATGAGCACATAGTTCCTATTTGCAAGAATAAGAACATCATTAATTCTTCCCAAAGGTTTTTTAATAGTAGAATCCGCCAAGTGCAAATTGAGAGAGCCTTCTTCAATATTGGTAAAACCAAGTACATCACAAAGAGATTCCGGAATTGTGGAAACACTAGCACCCAAATCACATAAAGCATAGCACTCATAATTTTTTATTTTGAGTTTAATGGTGGGTTCCCATTCGTCATATAATTTTCTAGGAATTGAAATCTCTAATTCCAACTTTTCTTCTAAAGCTTTCATCATCGCTTCTACAATATGTTTAGTAAAAGCTTTATTTTGTTCATATGCATTGGGTGAATTTAGTATGGATTGCAACAAAGAAATGCATTCAATCAAAGAACAACTATCATAATTGAAGTCTTTGCAATCCAAAAGAGCGGGCACATCACTAGTTAAAGTTTTTACCTCTCTGAACCCACTTTTATCAATTTGTTCAACAAGATTTTCACCCTCCAAATTACGGGGATGCCTTCTAGCTAAAGTTGACTCTTATTCAGTCCCCTTATCATCAAGTTTAATATTACTAAACAAGGAATCAATAGAAAAAACATCAATCATCTTAACATCTTCATCACTACTATGAAAGCAATCGGGCGAAAACGCTCCTTCTAAAAAATCTCTTTTAGCTCTAAGCATAGCAGTTCTTTTCTTACTTTCATCCATAGAAACATATAAAGCTTTAATTTATTCATTAATATCAACCTTGGTTGGAAAATTTTTAATCTTAAGATTTTCCACATCATGTGTAATTCTATCAATGTTCCTAGACATATCATCAAGTTTACTCAATTTTTCTTCTATCATAGTATTGAAAACTTTTTGAGCATTGATGAATTCTTTAATATTACTTTCAAGATTAGAGGGCATACTATTATTATTATAATAAGAATTACCATAGGAATTGGGATAATTATTAGAGGAATTTCCAGGAAAAGGCCTAGGATTAAAATTACCTCTAAAGCATTGTTATTAAAATTATTTCACGAGACAAAATTCACATCTATGGGATCATTATTTTGCTCAATCAAAGTAGACAAAGGCACATCATTCAGATCAATAGGAGCATTTTTACTAGCAACCAATTTCATAAGAGCATCAACCTTTTCACTCAAAGTACTAATTTCTTCAATAGAACTAACTTTTTTACTAGTAGGAGCTCTTTCAGTATGCCATTGTGAAAAATTTGCCATGATATTATCTAGCAATTTAGTAGCTTCACCCAAAGTAATTTCCATAAAAGTACCACCCGCGGCGGAATCTAAAAGATTTCTATAAACAAAGTTCAATGCCGCATAATTTTTTTTTGTATATAATCATCCATAGATTTAAACCATGAGTAGGGCAATTTCTTATCATCAACTTCATCATTTCCCAAGATTAGGCAACATGTTCATGCTCAAGTTTCTTAAATTCGTGATTTAACTTCTAAGAGAAATAATTTTCACGGGAGGAAAATACTTAGTGATGAAAGCATCTTTGCACTTGTCTCAAGAATCAATACTATTTCGTGGCAGAGATGAAAACCAAATTTTTGCACGATCTCACAAAGAAAAACGAAATAATTTCAATTTCACAATATCATTGTCCACATTTTTTTCTTTTGCATATCACACAATTCTACGAAAGTGTTTAGATGGGACGCGGCATCCTCATTAGGATTACCAGAAAATTGCTCTATCATAACAAGATTCAATAAAGCGGCATTAATATCATAGGACTCCACACTAGCGACGGGAGGAGCAATCGAAGTACTAATAAAATCATTATTATTAGTATTAGAAAAATCACACAATTTGGTATTATCTTGAGACATCGTGACTACACAAACAAGATCACATGCAAACAAAAGATTAAATAAGAAAAAGGAAAACAAAAAGAAGGCAAATAAAAAAGGCAATTTTTTTGTGTTTTTTGAAAATGTTTTAGAAGTGGGGGAGATGAAAACGAGAGGCAAATGGCAAATAAAGTAATTGCAAGGAGATAAGAGTTTGTGCGTAGAAACCTGATAGATGTTGATGATGTCTCCCTGGCAACGGTGCCAGAAATTCTTCCTGATTGCTTATATCTGCGTTGGTAATTCCCCAAAGAGGAGAGGGTGATGCAGCACAGCAACGGTAAGTATTTCCCTCAGTTATGAAACCAAGGTTATCAATCCAGTAGGAGAACCAAGCAACACTATGTGAACAACACCTGCACACAAACCACAAAAACTTGCAATCCAACGCGTAAGAGGGGTTGTCAACCCCTCCTCGGTACTAAGATAGATTAAATTGTATGAGATTGGATAAATATATCTAGCAAAAACACAAAATAAAATAAGTAAAGAAAAAGTGCAGCAAGGTATTTTTGGATTTTTGGATAAACAGATCTGAAAATAAAATGATAGGAAATAGATCCGGGGGTCGTAGATTTCACTAGAGGCTTTTCCCAAGAAAATAACATATGGTGGGTAAACAAATTACTATTGGGAAATTGATAAAGGAGAAAATAATTATGACGATATACAAGGCAATGATCATGTATATAGGCATCACATCCAAGATTAGTAGACTGACTCCTACCTGCATCTACTACTATTACTCTACACATCAACCGCTATCCAGCATGCATCTAGTGTATTAAGTTCATGGAAAAACGGAGTAATGCAATAAGAACGATGACATGATGTAGACAAGTTCTATTCATGTAGGAATAGACCCCATATTTTTATCCTTAATGGCAACGATACATGTGTGTCAAGTCTCCTTTTGTCACTGAGATTGGGCACCACAAGATCGCACCCATCACAAAGCACCCCTTCCCATGGCAAGAAAAAACAATCTAGTTGGCCAAACAAAACCAAAGTATCGGAGAAGAAATACGAGACTATAACAATCATGCATAAAAGAGTTCAACAAAGACTCAAATAATATTCATGGATAGATCTGATCATAAACTCACAATTCATCGGATCCCAATAAACACACCGCAAAAGGTCATTACATCAAATAGATCTCCAAGAACATTGAGGAGAACATTGTATTGAAGGTCAAAAAGAGAGAAGAAGCCATCTAGCTACTGCCTATGGACCCGCAGGTCTGTGGTAAACTGCTCACGCATCATCGTAGGGGCAAGGGTGATGATGAAGAACCCCTCCATGATCGTTGACCCCTCCGACAAAGTGCCGAAAAAGGCCTCTAGATTGGATCTCATGGTTCTGGAACTTGTGGCGATTAGAATTGTGTTTCATCAACTCCCCTACGGTTTTGGGGTTTTTAGAGTATTTATAGAGCCAAAGGTTGGTGGAGGGAGTGCCTGTGGGCCTCACTACACACCAGGGCACGCTTGGGGCCCTGGCACACCCTAGTGCCTAGTGGGCCCCACAGGGCCCCTCTAGTGCACTTCTTGGGCCTCCTGGGTGTCTTCTGAGTTGAAAAAATTCTCCAAAAAGTTTCGTGGCATTTGGAATCCATTTGGTACTGATATTTTGCGAAGTAAAAAACAAGCAAAAAACAACAACTAGTACTGGGCACTAT
The DNA here is from genome assembly GCF_018294505.1 of Triticum aestivum. NCBI lineage: Eukaryota > Viridiplantae > Streptophyta > Magnoliopsida > Poales > Poaceae > Triticum > Triticum aestivum. The sequence goes on along the minus strand of NC_057800.1, from coordinate 447,354,022 downwards.
GTCAAGAGGTTAGTCCCAAAAAATGATATAAAGTTGCTAGTAAACGAGTAGAAAACATCCAAGAATGGTACTTTAATAGCATGGAACAATAAAGAATTATAGATACGTTGGAGATGTATCACACACCTACAAGTTTTTCTTTATAATCTTAATCCATAGGGCATGAAAACCTCAAAAATTATATTAAACAACCACCTCATTATCTTTATCGTTCTAATCTTAATCTAGAGAGTCACCCCAATGTCACTATGGGCATATTTGAAAATTATACTAGATATGCATCACATAATCTTAATTGAATCCCAAAGGATTCAGGGCCAGATTTTTCCGGCACATTGGGGTAACTTCTACACGCTTTCATGTTCCTCGTGATGGAGGACCTCACTGAAGTCGCCAGTACATAACTATGGGGGAGACGACAAAAAACATATGACATTTAGTGTATCATATGTTTTATATCGTATGATGTCCTCACCTCTCCGTGGACATCAATGTGGTAGCGACACTTGTATTATTGTTCCAAAAAGGCCTAAACCTCCAACAAATCCTGAAAACCTAATGTATTGGATAACTTCTCAACTCAACTTTATGAATCCGAGTTTACAAAGCCACGGCAGTTGAAGCTCATGATACTCATTGCTCTTAGCGGTGCTCCTCCCCGAAGCCCATTTTGTAGGTATTCGATTTCTTCAGCAGATGGATCAACTTGCACCTTCTTTCCCTTATCCCCTATCGAGGATGAGCTCACCATCACCATGGTCATCTAAACCCTAGGAGACATCTATTTGATCTCACCCTACGTCTCTCCAGCGAAGGACCTTGCTAGCTTAAGCAGGAGAGATAAACAGCGGGAGTAGTGGTGATGGGCCCTATCGCTGGAGTCAAAAAACTAGTTCTCGCCTAGGTCATTTTTTTGAAAAATAGCTTGAACTTTATTAATTAGAAATAATAGTTACATCGTATATCAGAAGAGTTACAAGATTTTCCATGGGCTTCTCTATCCAATCCCTAGTCATGGAACATTTTGTTAATCTAGCAAGCTTATGAGCTACTTTGTTCGCTTCTCTATTACAATGTTCAAAACTGGTTTGTGGAAAATCACAGGCCATAAAAAAACAATCCTTAAAAATTTCCACCGCTGCTCCCGCAGACTCTCCACCGTTCTTCATTGTGTCAATGACATCCATATTATCAGAATTAGTAATGAGACGATTGCAGCCCGTTTTTTGTGCCAACAGTAAACCAAACCCGAGTGCTAACGCCTCCGCTGTCAAAGAATCCGCACAGTACTGAATCTTCCAGTTACCACCTACTATGAAATTTCCTTTGTCATCTCTGATAACAACACCCGCTGTGCCCCGTAGCTGATCATGATCAAAAGAAGCATCCACATTCAATTTAACAAACCCCATGGGAGGTCTGCACCATCCTTCATTCTTTCTCTTTGATTTAGGTGAGTGGGCATTTACATAATTCGTTGTTATAGCCCTAATCCCCACGGAGGTTTGAGACGCCTCTTGAGACTTACCCTCATGGACTAGTTTTCGTCTATTCCACCATAAATACCAAGCAGCTATAGCGATTAGTTCCCCTGCATTCCGGGAGCCCAAGATAGGTAATTCATGATCAGGCATAAGGAGTAAGAATTCAAGGACTGCCTCTCCCGCACGGTCAATGACGCAGGCTTTTTTACCACTTCATACAGCCCCAAATATTCCCACACTTCTTTTTCCTTCTGGCACAGAAATAATACATGTTTCGAGCCCTCTTGCCCATCCAAACATGCTGGGCATATTGGCTGAGTTTTTATATGTCTGTTGGCCAGTGTAACGCGACACGGTAGAGTCCCATGGAGCGTCCGCCAAATAAAAAATTTAACCTTCGCCGGACAAGCTAATTTCCAGATCTTACACCAAATAGGATTGACCTTACTTCTACCCATGCCATCTGAGTATTCCAATTTCCTCCCATGCTGCTTTTTCCATTCCTCCACATACGCTGATCGTACAGTGTATAAACCATTTTTTGTATAGCTCTATGCAACAAAGTTCGACATATTATGCATAGGGATCGGGATCGCTAGGACTCTACGGGCATCAATTGGCCACAAAGTTTGTCTCACCAAATCTTCATCCCAACAATTCATAATTGGTTCAATGAGATCAAAAACTTCCGTCAGGAGATTCCCCCTTCTCGTGTAATAATTTTCCTATCTGCACAATTTGGAATCCATGCATCTCTCCATATGTCAATCTTTTCTCCTGTTCCGACTCTCCATATATAGCCATTCCTGAGTGAAATAACTCCTGCCATAATACTTTTTTGCATAAAAGAGGAGCCCTTTTTTAATAGCACGCTCATCAAATCGCCCTCCGGGAAATACTTTGCTCTTAGGATTGTTGCACATAACGATTCAGGATTTTCCAAGAGGCGCCATGCTTGTTTCGCTAACAAAGCCAGGTTAAAACAGTGTATATCACGGAAACCCATTCCACCGTGGTCTTTTGGAACATACATCTTCCACCACGCCATCCAGTGCATCCTTTTCTGATTATCCTCGTCACCCCACCGGAATTGCGACATCGCGTCTATGATTCCTTTGCAAATCTTTTTAGGAATTTTAAAGACGGACATTCCATATGTTGGGATAGCTTGAACAACAGACCTAAGCAAAATTTCCTTTCCACCAGCCGATAACAACTTTTCTTTCCATCCACTAATCTTCATAATAATACGATCAATCAAGAACTGGAAACAATCGCTTTTACCCATGCCCACATTGGCAGGTAGTCCCAAATATTTATCGTTAAGTGCCTCAGTCATAATATTTAAAATAGTACAGATTTGCACTTTGTCCTCCACTTCTGTATTGGGACTAAAAAATATACTAGATTTTTTGACACTCACCATTTGCCCCGAGGCGACACAGTAAGAGTACAGAACTGCTCTAAGGGCCTCCGCGTTCGCAGCATTTGCTCGCATGAGGATCAAAGAATCATCCGCAAATAATAGATTGGAAACTGAAGGGGCTTCCCTGCTAACCTTTATACCGGAAATATTTCCCCTCTCCTCCGCATTTGCTAAAAGGGCAGTCAGGCCCTCCGTACATAACAGGAATAAGTAGGGGGAGAGGGGGTCCCCCTGCCTTAGCCCTCTGGTGGGTTTGAAGTTATCAGTCTCATCTGCATTAAACCGAACCTTGTACTCCATAGAGGACACACATTGCATAATCAAGTTCACCCAGTTTTCTTTGAAACCCAGCTTCCCCAAAATTGCTTTTAAGAAAGACCATTCCACTCGGCCATAAGCTTTGTGCATGTCCAACTTGATAGCACACAGCCCCTCCCTCCCTGTTCTTTTCTTCTTAATTGTGTGGAAACACTCATATGCTACTAAAATATTATGTGTGATCAGTCTCCCGGGAACAAGAGCATTCTGAGTTAGGCTGATAATATCTGACAGAATTAATTTCAAATGCGATGCAATCATTTTTGAAATAACCTTATACACCACATTTCATAAGCTAATAGGTCTAAATTGAGTAACCTTTTCCGGGGAGTTAACCTTTGGGATCATGACAATTGCAGTATCATTCCATCCTGCCGGTATTGAACATGTATTCACCGCCTGGAGGACCTCTTTTGCCAGGTCCTCTCCCAACATAGACCAAAATCTCTTATAAAAAATAGCATGTAGACCATCTGGACCCAGCGCTTTCAAATCACCAATGTCAAATAAGGCTTTCCTAACTTCCTCTGCCGTATATGGGGCCATGAGGGCCCTATTCATTTCATCTGTCACTTTTCTTTTGACAAGAAAGAGAACTTCCGGGTCTGGTTGAGAGACTTCTGATGTGAAGAGAGTTGAAAAATACCTTTTGATATAACCCTTCATTTCCGTACCTTGCACCCAGACTCTGTCATCCCCAAGCAATTTTTTAATCTGATTCCTTTTATTTCTTGTTGTTGCCGCGTTATGAAAAAAAAAGAAGTGTTGTGATCCCCATGCAATAACCAATTTGCACGACCACGTTGTACCCAGTAAATCTCCTCTTGTTCTAGCAAATTTTCAATGAGGACCAAAATCTCCTTTTGCCGTGCTTGGGAATCCACATTCATAGGACCCCTTCGTATCTTTTCCAACTCTTTTTTGAGCTTTTTTATTCTTTGTTTTGGGCCTCTTAAAAGGGAAAACTTTGTTTTGCCACTCTAGTTTTTGCTAACTTTGCTTATGCCACTCTATAATTTGACATTTCACTTTTGCCACTCTTAGCTTTTGACAATATATCACTTTTTCCATTCCGTGGCAAAAGCAAAAAATTTAGAGTGGCAATTATGATACATTGTCAAAAGCTAAGAGTGGCAAAAGTGAAATGAAAAATTATCGTTTTTGTCATGGAATGGCATTTGTGATGTATTGTCAAAAGCCAAGAGTAGCAAAAATGAGATGTCAAATTCTAGAATGGCATAAGCAAAATTGGCAAAAGCTAGAGTGGCAAAAACAAAGTTTTCCCCTCTTAAAAACCTCACCATCCCAAATATGCAAATCTGACTGAACCGCACGAGTACGATCAACGAGCTTTGGCCCAATACCCATCATTTTTTCCTTTTCCCATGCTATACAAACAATTTCACCAAGCTTCTCTTCCTTGAGCCATCGAGCTTCAAACTATTTTACTCGTCCCCTTGGGGCATTAAAAATATTTACGTCAAAATATTATGTATCCAATACGAGTGGATGATGATCAGAATGAACATGTTCCTCATTAATAATCGCGGCCCGAGGGAATTTGTTCGCCCATTCCACATTGCACACGGCACGGTCAAGTCTCTCTCTAGTATTGCATCTCCTCCAAGTGAAAGGGTCACCGATACAGCCCATATCCTCGAGGCCACACTCTCCTATACAATTTCGAAAATCTCTCATCATAGAATTTGGTCTCGCATTTCCACCCTCTTTTTCTGACGATAGTAATATTTCATTAAAATCCCCTAAGATCACCCAGGGGTGATGACCCAGATTATGGAAATTCCGAATATTATCCCATGATAACTTGCATTCAGTCCAAACCGGATGACCGTAAAAACCTGTGCATCGCCAATGTACATCTTCATCATTCATAAAAAGAATATCAATAAAATGAGACGACACATAGTTCGAAACAACTTTATTCAACTTATTATAATACAAGACTAGGCCACCGGCCCGACCATCACTCTCCACTACAATCATCGAATCAAAAGATAAAAAACAACGCAGCTCATCGGCTTCACATTTATTCAAGTGCGACTCAGAGAGAAAATCAAATCAGCCTTGGTGCGGTGTTGGAGCTCCAAGAGCTCACGAACTGCCGTGGGGGAGAGCATACCACGACAGTTCCATCCTAGGATCCTCATTTGGCCCGGCGGTCCTCCTCCTCGGAGGCCGCTGATGCGCCATCATCTCTAACTGATTCCCTGCTCTGTTGCACGTAAGCCTCCTCCTCCTCTGTTTCCTTTGCTACATGTGTGGCTATCCCATCACCATCCCTCATAGTTTCAACTCTACCCATACAAACTCTTTTATAAGGAACACTCATCTCACCATACAACACACCTTCATAGCTATCTATTTCCCTCTCAAAAGAAATTTTTTGGTCACTCCCTGTTGGTAGTACCCCAAATGGATTACCCCTCTTTTTTCCTATGGTCTCTTTTCGAGCACTCTCAACTTTCTCATCCCCTCCCTTATTTTTACCTTTCTTCTCCTTTCTCTTTGTGTGGCCCTGCATAGGATTCTTTTTTGCAGCAAAAGTAAACATTGCAGATTCCTTTGCCGTAGCCGGGCTAGCTAGCCTCATGGCCACAGCTCCTGTAAGTGCCTCCAGCACACCAGGAGCGAACACAACCTGATTTTGCATGTTAAGAGAGCCAGCCGCATCAGGTACAGCACTGGCTGCACCCCTCGAGTGGATCCCCTGGCCCTCCTGGCCAGCAAGACACTCTACATGGACAGCATTAGTAGCTATCACTTGTGTAGTTTGGGGCATTCCCAAAAGTAGCCACACATGGCCCTCCTAGCCTTGGTGCGAAAGGAGTGTAGTAGCGCCCAGGCATGCAGCCTGGTTCTCCTGACCAGGGGCTCCACTTCCCAGGGATAGCAGCGACGCCACAGAGGCTCGGCCCTCCTGGCCGAGCTGCATCGCTCCCGTGGTGGAAGCCCCCCTTGCCGCTAGGTCCTGGTCCTCCTGGCCAAGACCGGCGCATACGAGCGGCCCTCGAGCCAGGTCCACCTGACCTGTAGCCGAGGACGTCGGCAGAGGGGGCACATGACCCCGACCCTCCTGGTCGAGTGAGTGCCCCCCGTGGCCTGATCCCCCAGTCGGCAAGATCGTCGTCTTCGTAGACGACACAACAACTTTCTCCTTCATAGTGAGATCACCTACAGCTTTGGTCACTTTGACCACCATTCCTTTGGTGGCCTTGGATGTGTTGTTGTTCCTGTAGCCTGTGTACAAAAGGGCTCTTCTACTAGACGTTTGACCCTTCCAGTAGGCCTCTACACCTAGATTTTTTGCAAAATTTGCTACTCTGCTCTCCTTAGGAATCCTACAGAACCGCTCAGACACATGTCCTACAAGCCCACAACACTCACAATATGACGGCAGTTTTTCATAGCGAACATCATACTGAAGTTCTTCTTTGCTACCTAAGGGAGTAAATTCTACCCTACTCTTGATTGGCTCATGTAGCGGGATTCTCACACGCACACGCAAATACTTCTCTACAATCATATGGTTTTGGTGTGAAACGGCTATCACTTCACCAATTTGGCCCCCTAGGGACTTGCCCATATCTTCAGTTTTGAGCTCGAACGGAAGGTCACGAACCTGGGCCCATATAGCCATGGTTCCAAGATCCACCTCCACCGGGTTACCCTTGCCGTCAAACTCGGCGAAGATGATCCCGTCGCGTTTGTGGTGACATGGTTGGGCCTTCAACAGAAAACGTCTGTCCACGTCGGCGGAGAAGTTGAGGATGAACCTCCCGTCGTCGCTGGCCACCTCCTGAACGGTGACCTCACCTCGCAGCCTCCAAGCCGACGAATCACGAAGGTCATCGACGAGGATCCGTGAGTTTACTTGGAAAGGCGATATGAGCCTCCCTACCACCAAGAAACCACCGATGGCCCTTCTCGCTGCCTCCATGTCGACAATGAGCGGGGAACCATCCCCACAGGGCCGCCTCGACTCCGTCTTCCCTTCACCCTCAGGCAAGGGAGCCAGAACAGGAGATCCCCTCCCCATGATCGCTGGCACACTCCCAGGCCCTTGTCCTACGTCCCTCTCCCCCTTCCCCTTCTCCATCTCTCCCCTTCTCACAACAATAGGCCCTCCCGAGAAGAGACAGAGGAAGGGAGGCAATATTTCCTTGTCTGTAAGATGAACTGGGGACCCAAGACACCCCCAACTGTTGTTGAAATAGGTTCTCCCCTCTCCCGAATTTGCCACATACGCAACGGAATTTGTGTACTTAACGAAAAATAAAGGAACATGAATGAGCAGTTTCCAAAGTAAATTCCCCCTAATTTCTCTCTTTCCCCTAAATGTGCAGATAACATTCCTTCCCTGATTCACCTCCGAATTGCTATACATATGAAATAATAAATGATCTTGAAACGGCCGTTCCCAAATTAAAATCACGTTTGTTTTTTCCTTGTCCCTAATTGTACAGAGGCTATCAGTATCCAAATTCTCCTCTCCTTCCTTAAACGCACTCCAAAGATTACTCTGCATGCGCCCCGAACCATGGGGATTTCTTCCCAATCCGGCTGAAAACGAATTTGATACCCCACCCACAAAAGAGAGCAATTTCCGCCTATTAATTTCCCTAAAATCTATCAACAAAGGCAAATCCTTACGCAAATTGGCTTGGGCCGACCCCTCTCCCACCAGATCGATCGGATACGATCTCACCTGGATGCCCGCTAATCAACCTTTCTGCACGCCTCTTCATCCTCTCCCAGCACCTCTTCCGATTTGCGAATCGACGGAGGATTTCTCGTGATCTGACCTTGAAATTGTCCCACTCCTGAGCGCTGAAGGGCCCCTCATGGGTACCCACCCCCGTACGGGCATCTTCCCCCGCCGGAGAAACCGCCGGAATCGGCGCTGCCATCTCCCCCCTTTTCCCTCTCGGTTGCCATGCCTTGGCCTTGAGCCCGCTCCTTGCTTGGGCGCACATGGCGGCACCCACTCCCGTGCGAGCGCCTTCCCCCGTCACAGAATCCGCGGAAACCGCCGGGATCGCCGCCGCCATCTCGCCCGCTCTTCCTCTCCGTCGCCGCTTAAACGCGGGAGCCTTTTTTTCCTACCCCTGCGAGATTACCGTAATTGTAGCGGCCAAAAATTGCAGTTCTAGCCTAGGTCATGGTCTCAATGTAGGTATTCAAAATCAGGTGCTCTTCTAAAACCCTCACCGCCACCAACCACGGAGAAAAGCCCTCGAGGTTGAACTTGAACTGACTTCCACGTTTCACACCAAGGTAACGTGAAAAGTAGTGGGAGAAACTCCTTTCCTTTGCCGTTCGTTCGAGAAAGAAAAACTCGTGCTTTGCCCTGAAACAAAACCCACGTGCGGCCGCATCCCGGAGCTGACTGCGTGGGGCGGCCGCTTGACGCCGTCTCGTTGCTCCCACCAACCCCAAGCCCCCAACCCCTGAACCGGAACCAACGGCCAGGATCGTCTCGGGCCCGAAAACCCACGGCCGATCCCGTCCTCATATGGATGCGCCATCTTTTAATACACGCCCAAGCTCGACACCCACTTCCCTCCCCCGGTCCCTCCCCACCTTCCCCCTCCCTCCCCCTAATCCGGGCCTTGGTGCGGGCGAGGTAGCGGCGGCGACAAGACGAGCAAGGCAGCGCGCCGCCACCCACCCATGGAGTCGCTCGCCCTCCTCAGCGCCAAGCCCGGCCTCTCTCTCCGGGCGGGGCCCCGCCTCCCGCTCCCGCGCCTCCGGGCCGCCCGCGCGTCCCTCTCCACCGCGTCCAGCTCCAGGCCCGCCGCCCTCCAGTCCCCACTCCTCTCGTCGAGGCCCCCCTCCTCGCAGGACGCCGTCCTGGGGTATGGGCTCTTGAAGCGCAGGACCAGTGCTGGTGCTGGCGTCTCTTGCAGCGCGGCGGCCGCGGCGGCGGTGCCGCAGCCCCCGGCGCAGCCGGAGGTCAAGAAGTTCCTCGGCGTGGGCCTCCCGACGCTCAAGAAGATCGTGCCCCTGGGCCTGATGTTCTTCTGCATCCTCTTCAACTACACCATCCTTCGGGACACCAAGGACGTGCTGGTGGTGACCGCCAAGGGGAGCAGCGCGGAAATCATCCCCTTCCTCAAGACCTGGGTCAACCTGCCCATGGCCATCGGCTTCATGCTCGCATACTCCAAGCTCTCCGACGTGCTCTCCCGGGAGGCGCTCTTCTACACCGTCATATTCCCCTTCATCGCCTTCTTCGGCCTCTTCGGCTTCGTGCTCTACCCGCTCAGGGATGCCATCCATCCCACCGCCCTCGCCGACAAGCTTCTGGCGGCGCTCGGCCCGAGCTTCCTTGGACCGGTAGCTATCCTCAGGATTTGGAGCTTCTGCTTATTCTATGTCATGGCCGAGCTGTGGGGCAGCGTCGTCGTCTCTGTCCTCTTCTGGGGTTTTGCCAACCAGGTGAGTTGCGGCTTTGGTTTTTTCGTTCAACCTTGGAATGTGCAAATGTCAGTCCCGTCGTTGCTTTCCAGGCTAATTTTATACAGTAGTTTCGACCGTTCACAGTCAAATATTCGAGAACAAAACTTCCCTCTGTCAGAATGGTTAGACAGTTAGTGATGACATAAATGGGCCGTGCTCTTTGTAGTGGTATTTTGTAGGTCCTGCATTGTAGTAGCATTTCGCATTGCATTGTATGGCTGAAACTGTTGGTTGAGGTCTATGTGCTTGTTGCTTTCTGCTACGAATATCGTCTGCTCCATGATTGCTAGCTTCTCAACCTGAATTAGGTTTGAGCTGTTTTCAGCCATCAACTGGTTATGTATATTTGTTTTATGTAACACATGGCTGGATATGGTTTGCGCCTTCTAACCCCTTCTGAGATAGTTATGACTACCTTGAATGGAAGGGTACCTTGTTCATACTTGATATGCGCTTGTGGACATTTTACTAGCTGCAATTTCTTTTGAGAGAGACAATCAGGACAGCATTCTTAAAATTGCTAAAAATAAGTGAACACAAAGGAACAGAAAGATAATGTATGAAAATATTCAGCATTGTCACGTTTAGCACTTGTTTTTCAGTGGTTCAGTTATCATAATTTGATGGCTATTCTTGTTAAGTTATTATCGTTTCAGATGTGAAACATTCTGTTCTGCAGTCAGTTTTATTGAAAGTACCTCTAAGTGGGAGTATTTAGAGCACATTAAGAAGACAGAGCTTACGAGCCTGCACTGTGACTTAGGAGTGAGGGAGTTATGTATCTGAAGACAACACCATAGCGGTGCAGCCAGACACTCCACATAAGGAATTGTCGGTGTTTTATTGCAGAAGGATCTGGTAGTTGGTTTCCACGTCCAACAGTTGCTTTGCGATTAACTCTTCTTAGTCAATCGTAATGCCTGCCAGAGGCGAGCAACAGGGGGGGGGGGGTATCTGAAGAGTAGGAGCTCACTGTAGTAGTTGTTGGTGCACTGTTGTGGCTAAGGTTGACCATGGTGTTTGTTATTGCTGTCCATTGGAGAGCAGACTGCTAAAGAAAGGGTACCTTGGTGATGGCTTTGTTTGTCCATGTCCTTATTGTGCCTGCCATATGGAATTTTGAGTTCGATGTTTGTTTTATATTTGCTCAGCTTTCTTATTAAATGATAGCCCTTCGTGCTCCAGTTGAGTTGATTAAATCATTTTCAGATCACCACAGTCGATGAAGCAAAAGAATTCTACCCTCTATTTGGCCTTGGGGCAAATATTGCGCTTATCTTTTCTGGGCGTACTGTGAAATATTTCTCAAATTTGCGGAAGACAATGGGTCCAGGAGTTGATGGTTGGGAGGTATCTTTGAAAGGAATGATGGGCATAGTGGTACTTCTTGGGCTTGTCATTACTTCCATCTATTGGGGAGTGAACAAACTTGTGTTGAATGATCCTTCTCTTCCAAAATCTGACCACAAGAAGAAAAAGGTCAGTAGAATACTTGAATGTGCTTCCCTTTTTATTACCACTTACATATTCTGATAGCCTTTGTTTCAACAGAACAAACCTAAGCTTAGCATGAAAGAGAGTATGAAAGTTCTGATCTCTTCAAAATATGTGAGGGACCTTGCTACCTTAGTCGTTGCATATGGCATTAGTATCAATCTTGTGGAAGTCACATGGAAATCGAAGCTCAAGGCACAGGTAAATTTTTCCGGCTTTTGTTTTTCTTCTTTCCTTGTACTCCTTTAACCTTTTCATCGCAGTAATGATTCCTTATTCATTTTGGCAGTTCCCCAGTCCAAACGAGTACTCATCTTTCATGGGTGATTTCTCTACCGCAACTGGAATTGCAACTTTCACAATGATGCTGTTAGGTCGGATTATATTCCAAAGATTTGGCTGGGGAGTGGCTGCCATGATCACCCCCACAGTTTTGTTGCTGACTGGCGTTGGTTTCTTCTCTCTGATTTTGTTTGGGCAACCACTGACTCCCCTGCTTGCCACATGGGGTATGACCCCTCTTCTTGCGGCTGTTTATGTGGGTGCGCTGCAGAACATATTTAGCAAAAGTGCAAAGTACAGTTTATTCGACCCGTGCAAGGAAATGGCCTATATTCCTTTGGATGGAGATATGAAGGTTTGTTCATCCTTCCACACTCCATTTTTATCTGTGTGATTCCTTGGTATATTTTCTGTGAAAGAACTATATTCATTTACTGGTCTTCTTTTCTGCCTAATGGTAGTTCATGTATGTTAATTGGTTGCTTGATATGTGTTTACTCTAGCAAATTCTTGATTGAATATATGTAAATACTACTCCCTCCGTTCCTAAATACTCCCTCCGTTCGGAAATACTTGTCAAAGAAATGGATGTATCTAGACGTATTTTAGTTCTAGATACATCCACTTTTATCCATTTTTGCGACAAGTATTTCCGGACGGAGGGAGTACAAGTTTTCTTAGAGATTCTAATATGGACTACATACGGAGTAAAATGATTGAATCTATACTCTAAAATACGTCTACATTCATCCGTATGTAGTCCATATTCAAATCTCTAAAAAGACTTGTATTTAGAAACAGAGGGAGTAGTAAATAATTTACACATAATTATCGGTTACTGTCAGGAGGAATTTAGTATGGCAACTTGATAGAGAGCTCTTTTACGGTACCCTTAAGTAAATATGAGCCATCCATTTACTCTGATCTGATGGGTAGAATTGTTTGGTACTCCAATATAGATACCTGGGAGTACCACAACCAATAGTTCGGGAGTACCTTCATTGCAAGGGTAAATTGGTAATCCAGACCAGCTGTTAATTTGGTATTATGTGAGGGTGTCATTTTATTCCCCACTAATTACGGGATGTGATTAGCGAACCAGCCGGATATCTTGGCCAGGATTTGCACGTATAGTGCGCTGATGCATCGGGAGGATTTGTTAGCATCTTCGAACTAAGAACCAGAGATGCGCAATAATTAATAATTAAATCGCAAGATCAGAACTCCGGAGATGCAACTGCCGATGGTTTAGCAGAATACTCAGATAAGGCGCACGTCCGGGAGGCCTCGCCGCTGATCATGGTTGTAATTAAGTTTCCATGAAGTGCAGCCGATGACAGATGCATACAAGGGCCTGCGGGGATGATGTAGCCATGGCTGTGCATGGTCACTCGATCAAGAGCGGCAGCGAGTGATTATGAAGACACCGGGAGGGAATTAGATCTCGGAAAATAATATAAACATTACCCTTATGTTAGGAAAGAAAAAGGTCTGAACTACCCTTTCAAATCAATGGTTGGATTTAACTGGTACTCCCACCCCTATCAAAAGAGTACCAGGGTACCGTAAAAAAGCTCCTTGATAATCTATTCAGGATGCAGCTGAGAGATACTACCTTTATTAAATCTCATGCAGAGCTCAGCTGGTCCTGTAGTTGGATAACAACATTACTTGTTTTTCCCTGCTGCCGAATGTGTTGTAGACATATAGGTACTTTCAACAAGTGCAGTTCCTTGCTGCGAGCAGTCTTAGAAGATCAGTGCACATGTAGCCTCCTAGTCCAGTAAACACCATACCATATTCTCTTTCATGTTTCCTGGTTCGCACCATGTTTGATTAGCTAATTCTCAATCCTTCTCACTGACTGCACCATTGTAATGCTTCACATGCTAACTTTTTTTTGGTCCATTTACAGTTGAAGGGAAAGGCAGCCATTGATGTTGTCTGCAATCCATTGGGCAAATCGGGTGGTGCGCTGATCCAACAGTTTTTGATCCTGATATTTGGCTCTTTGGCAAACTCGACCCCCTACCTTGGCGGTATACTGTTGGTCATCGTGCTTGCATGGCTAGGCGCGGCAAGATCATTGGACAAGCAATTCTCAAGCTTGGCCAAAGAGGATCTCAGAAAGGAGATGTCGAAAGAGAAAGTAGAAACGGCGGCACCCAAGGAACCTGAGGCGGCTACTGATGTATTGGTGGAGCAATCAAATGGAACTGAGAACTCACCATCCGACTCATCTCCAGCTCAATAGACTGGTCAACCTTCTTTGGAGAAGCCACAGGCAGGAGGAGACTGGTTACGTTGAGCAGAAATAATGATTAAGATGAAGGAACGATTGACGATTTCTTCCAAGTTTGTAACAGTGAGCAGCATCAAGAGGTGCTGGTTAGTTTGTAATGTAAGCAAATTTTGACAACTGGCCTGGAAGGCTAGGTGAGCCGGTGTGGAAATTCAACCATTGTTGCAATTCTATTGTGTCTTTGCAAAATTTCCGTCACACGGGCTCTGAAATTTACCATGTCATTGCCTCATTGATGCCTGGTTTCGTTTACGCTGGAATCGAACTGCTACTCTTTATAGACAGGAGCAAGCAATGAATTCAGCATGTCCAACGGTAAGCCAACTATGATATCTTACAAGCTATATCCGGCGACGGATTTTGTGTTTGCCATTGTAAAGCTCGAATCGTATCAAACTTGCAGTCTCATCTCATGTTGACACTTTGTGTCCAATTCGACTATGACAGCCAAGCGGGGCATTAGCAGCGGCTGGCCGAGAGCCGAGAGGGCAAAGTAGCAGAAACATGTGAGCCCATCTTTTTGTTGCCCATTTCTAGGTCGGCTCATAGGGCGGCCCAAGTGGTAGGATGATGTGATCACACAAATAGCAAACCCCATGTACACATAGGATAGGAGGACCAGATTGCATGTACGTGCGTGCAATATTTGCCAGATGAATTGATCCCGAAATCGTGTCATATTCCTCGTGGCGATCGAGTGAGATCTCCAGCCATGTCCCTCGCCTGACCCATGCTTCTCGGTCTATATGCGTGGCTGCTTGCTCGTTCTGTTGATAGTACTGTATTTGCTTAAATTGCTTCCTTTGTCGTTTTATTTGCTGTTATAACGAGTGTTTTTGTCGTCCCATTAGCGGATAATTCCGCGCGCGTAATAAAGCCTAAATGCGCGGGTCGTAGAACCTGGGATGGGAGTCCTTGTGCTGCTTTATGCAAAAGCTAAAGAGGACGTGGACGGATCACCTAAATTCGGACGCCATTGGAAGCGTGCTACGCTCTGTATAAAGACAGCCGACGGAGCTGTGAAGATGCGTGCGCCCTCGCTCCTCCCTGCTGCGCCTGCGCCCGCGCCGCCGGCGGTGGCCGCGCCCTGCTCCGACCTCGCCTTCGCGTCGTGGTTCATGCCCCTCCCACCCCCCCCTGTCGGCGGCCCCGGTGGCGCCTCTGCCTCTGCCCGTCCCACGCTGCAAGGAAGCCCCCGACACTTCGCATCGCCGGATCCAGATTCAACACTGGCGGGGCATGGCGGATCTGGAGCCGCCGCCTCCGAGGAGTTCGTGCCCGACTCGCAGCCAGGCGCGTCGGCTCCGGGTCTGGCCCTGGCTGGGTCGGGGCATGGCGCCGTCGCCGCCTCATCCCCGCGCATTCAAGTGCGGGCGGGCGCTGGCATTAACTGTGGAGTTGCGGGGCAGCTGGCTTCCTCCTCCCTCTCTGCTTCTGGCGTTCCTTCAATGACGGGCGCGGGGCGCGAGGCGGAGGTGACCGGCGGCTGACCGGCGGCTGACCGGCGGCTGGCACATCGTCACGTCGCGTAATGGCCCGCGCCGCCCGGCTTTGGCCGCTCCAGCATTCAAGCCGGCGCCCATCCCTCGCTGGCTTCAGGGGCGCTGCTGTCGGTGCCTCCACCGCGGGCACAGGGCTGAGAGTTGCCGTGACCCGATCCGTTGCTCCCGTTGTCTACAAAATGGGCACAAATTGCGCGGCTGCAAGAACAACTGGAAGCCTCTGAGCTCTCTCGACAGTCTCCGTGTGCCCCCACCACCGCTGCCTCGCCCCTCTGCTTCTCTTGCAAACCGCGTGGCTCCGCCCCGTCTGGGCCGGGGCTGGGAGACCTCTGCTCAGCGCCCCCTGCTGCAGTCCAACGCAACGGCTGCCGTGATGCAGCGCATGGGCGACGCCGCGCTAAGGCCAGAGGAGGACTTCGTCGTCGTTCTGGCGACACCTGAGATGCAGGCGGAGGCAGCCATCCTCGCCTCCAACTGTGCTGTGGCCTGGCTGGAGGGGGCCAGGCAGGACATCCCCTGCCACCAGGTGGCTGCCGAGCTCGCGACGGCCCTGGGCGCGAGACCGGCCGACGTCGAAGTTGTCAAGCACTACCCCGAGCAATTTTTGGTGCGCTTCATGCATCAACACCACTGCGCCGACGCCGTGTCTCGTGGTGATCTTCGTGGCAATGGCCACCGCATCTTCGTGCGTGAGTGGAGGCTCGAGGCTCATGCAGACAACGAAGACCAACTCCATCATGTCCGTCTCTGCTTGGAAGGCGTCCCGCTGCACGGCTGGAACCACTACATCGCCACCTTCCTCATCGGCCGAGGTTGCTCCCTCGACTACATCGAGCCTCGATCGCTCCGCAAAGAGGACACAAGGGACATGGCGCTTTGGGCTTGGACGTCCAACCCCAGTGCCATCCCCAAGGTCAAATGGCTCACTCTCTCGGCCCGTGGTCACCGCCGCCGCGGACGCCGAGGTCTCCGTCACCGCGTGCTCATCCACCTCGACCTCCACGAGGACCACTCCAAGGCCGGGGACGACGACGACAACCCGCCGCCACCGGACGTCCACGAGTTCAGTTGGTACAGGAAGGTGGACGGCACGTACACGCCAAGGGAGCGCGGGCCTACCCAGGGATGTGCAGAACGCCGCGGTGGCAGGCGTGAAGACGAGGGCGACCGTGACGGCAGGCGTGGCCGTGACGATGGTCGCGCACGGGAAGGATGGGGTGCCAGGGTCCGACGCTCGCTCTCCCGAAACGCTCGGGACCGGCATCAAGGGGAGGTCCAGAACCGTTCAAGGGACCGCTCCGGTGGCCGCCGGCACGCTGGCAACAGCCTGGCTGCTTCGCCCGCACCTATGGAGGGGGCCTGCTGCTGCTCTGGTTCTCAGGGGCTCGGGCTCGGCCAGTGATGCGCCTGCTCGCGCCCTCGAGCTGGTGGTCGTCCGTGGGCGCAGCCCGACGCGTCCGACATCGCCACGCTCCTCCAGGCGCCGCTCGCAAGATGAAAGCACCCCCCGGCGTCCCCTCCGCTCTCTCCGACAACCGTTCTGCCGCCAAGCCTAGTCTCCAAACGCGCTGAGGCCGCGGCTTCCCGTCTTGCGAGCCCTGCGCCCAGCCAGGCCATGTTGGAGCTCTGCGCGCCCGCTTCGCTCGTGCTGCCTCTGCGGTCACCCTCTAGGCCGCCGGGGTTTCAGTCATCCCCCACGCCGCCCCTGACTAGCTCTGGCGCCCTGCAGCGCACGCCTTCTCCTGCTCGAGGCCATGCTGCAACCAGCTCTGGTGATGCCATGGAGCCTATCTTTGTGCAACGTCAGGGGGGCATTCTTGCTATGCCCGACTCCCCCCCCCCCCTCCTAGGCCTCCTACGGCTCGTCGGAAGACTATTGCTGGAGTAAGGATTTCCAGCAAGGGGGGCCTCTCTCTGCAGAAAGTGAAGCGTGGGGGTCCCCGTGTGGCGGTTCCGGCAGCCAAGGTGGCGGAAAAGCTGGTCAGTCGGTCCCTGGGAATTACCAGGGATGGAGAGGACGTAACAGAGGCCACGCTTGCTGATTTCACAGCCAAGTTCAAGGAGCAGCTGGCCCCGGAAGTGATCATTGCCATGAGAGATTTCTTCCACCTTGACGATGCTGCTGTCAATGGCGTGGAGGATGCGCTGATCGAGCATGGCGGCGAAGGAACACTAGAGATGATCCAAGAGGAAGGTGTGGCCCTACAGAGCATAGGAACACAGTAGGAAGCGGCTTGTTTGCCTAGTTCGTTGTCTTTGTGCAATTTTAGTTGTCATGTTAGCTATCCACTTCCCTGTTGTGTGTGTTAGCCTGCTGGCTGTAGGAGGTTTTACTTTGGGTCTGTTTAGTGGCGCCTGGCTTGGCTTTGTGTTGTACCACTTCCAGTATGGGTGTGTCCCAGTGGGGCTTGTATCTCCCTTCCTTTTAATCGTGTTGTTGCTGCTAGCTGTTTGGCATCGTCAACTCTGGACTGGCCAAAGTGTTTACCTTGTGCTTAATGACATCACAACCAATAAATTGTTGGAAATATGCCCTAGAGGCAATAATAAAAGCATTATTATTATATTTCCTTGTTCATGATAATTGTCTTTATTCATGCTATAATTGTGTTATCCAGAAATCGTAATACATGTGTGAATAACAGACACCAACATGTCCCTAATGAGCCTCTAGTTGACTAGCTCGTTGATCAACAGATAGTCATGGTTTCCTGACTATGGACACTGGATGTCATTGATAATGAGATCACATCATTGGGAGAATGATGTGATGGACAAGACCCAATCCTAAACATAGCACAAGATCGTATAGTTCGTTTGCTAGAGTTTTCCAATGTCAAAGTATCTTTTCCTTAGACCATGAGATCGTGTAACTCCCGGATACCGTAGGAGTGCTTTGGGTATGCCAAACGTCACAACGTAACTGGGTGACTATAAAGGTAGACTACGGGTATCTCCGAAAGTGTCTGTTGGGCGACATGGATCAAGACTGGGATTTGTCACTCCGTATGACGGAGAGGTATCACTGGGCCCACTCGGTAATGCATCATCATAATGAGCTCAGAGTGACCAAGTGTCTGGTCACGGGATCATGCATTACGGTACGAGTAAAGTGACTTGCCGGTAACGAGATTGAACGAGGTATTGGGATACCGACGATCGAATCTCGGGCAAGTAACATATCGATAGACAAAGGGAATAGCGTACGGGATTGATTAAATCCTCGACATCGTGGTTCATCCGATGAGATCATCGTGGAGCATGTGGGAGCCAACATGGGTATCTAGATCCCGCTGTTGGTTATTGACCGGAGAGTCGTCTCGGTCATGTCTGCTTGTCTCCCGAACCCGTAGGGTCTACACACTTAAGGTTCGGTGACGCTAGGGTTATGAAGATATGTATATGCAGAAACCCGAATGTTGTTCGGAGTCCCGGATGAGATCCCGGACGTCACGAGGAGTTCCGGAATGGTCCGGAGGTAAAGAATTATATATAGGAAGTGCTGTTTCGGGCATCGGGACAAGTTTCGGGGTTATCGGTATTGTACCGGGACCACCGGAAGGGTCCCGGGGGTCCACCGGGTGGGGCCACCTGTCCCGGGAGGGCACATGGGCTGTAGGGGGTGCGCCTTGGCCTAGATGGGCCAAGGGCACCAGCCCCTATAGGCCCATGCGCCTAGGGTTTCCACCATGGAAGAGTCCTAGTGGTGGAAGGCACCCCTAGGTGCCTTGGGGGGGGGGGGGGGGAAACCTCCCCTTGGCCGCCGCCCCCCCTAGTAGATGCCATCTACTAGGGCCGCCCCCCCCCCCCTTGGCACCCCTATATATAGTGGGGGAGAGGAGGGACTTCATACACCAGCCCCTGGCGCCTCCATCTCCCCCCGTTACGTCTCTCCCTCGTAGTCTCGGCGAAGCCCTGCTGCTGTGACGCCCTGCATCCACCACCACGCCGTCGTGCTGCTGGATCTTCATCAACCTCTCCTCCCCCCTTGCTGGATCAAGAAGGAGGAGACGTCTCCCGTCCCGTACGTGTGTTGAACGCGGAGGTGTCGTCCGTTCGGCGCTGGTCATCGGTGATTTGGATCACGTCGAGTACGACTACATCATCACCGTTCTTTTGAACGCTTCCGTGCGCGATCTACAAAGGTATGTAGATGCATCTAATCACTCGTTGCTAAATGAACTCCTAGATGATCTTGGTGAAACGAGTAGGAAAATTTTTGTTTTCTGCAACGTTCCCCAACAGTGGCATCATGAGCTAGGTCTATGCGTAGTTCTTCTTGCGCGAGTAGAACACAATTTGTTGTGGGCGTAGATTTGTCAACTTTCTTGCCGTTACTAGTCCTTTCTTGCTTCAGCGGTATTGTGGGATGAAGCGGCCCGGACCAACCTTACACGTACGCTTACGTGAGACCGGTTCCACCGACTAACATGCACTAGTTGCATAAGGTGGCTGGCGGGTGTCTGTCTCTCCTACTTTAGTTGGAGCGGAATCGATGAACAGGGTCCTTATGAAGGGTAAATAGAAGTTGACAAATCACGTTGTGGCTTTAACGTAGGTAAGAAAACGTTCTTGCTAGAACCCTAATTCAGCTACGTAAAAATTGCAACAACAATTAGAGGACGTCTAACTTGTTTTTGCAGCAAGTGGTTTGTGATATGATATGGCCAAAGTTGTGATGAATGATGAATGATCTATATGTGATGTATGAGATGTTCATGCTATTGTAATAGGAATCACGACTTGCATGTCGATGAGTATGACAACCGGCAGGAGCCATAGGAGTTGTCTTTATTCTTTATATGACCTGCGTGTCATCAAGAAACGCCATGTAAAT
Organism: Triticum aestivum; assembly: GCF_018294505.1. NCBI lineage: Eukaryota > Viridiplantae > Streptophyta > Magnoliopsida > Poales > Poaceae > Triticum > Triticum aestivum. The sequence goes on along the minus strand of NC_057800.1, from coordinate 447,333,897 downwards.
TACTTTACTTTATTGCTAAACACGTTAGCCATAGTAGTAGAAGTAATAGTTGGCGAGCAACTTCATGGAGACACGATGATGGAGATCATGATGATGGAGATCATGGTGTCAAGCCGGTGACAAGATGATCATGGAGCCCCAAGATGGAGATCAAAGGAGCTATGTGATAATGGCCATATCATGTCACGTTTATTATTTGATTGCATATGATGTTTATCATGTTTTGCATCTTGTTTACTTAGAACGACGGTAGTAAATAAGATGATCCCTCACAATAATTTCAAGAAGTGTTCCCCCTAACTGTGCACCGTTGCGACAGTTCGCTGTTTCAAAACACCACGTGATGATCGGGTGTTTTATTCAGACGTTCACATACAACGGGTGTAAGACAGATTTACACATGCAAACACTTAGGTTGACTTGACGAGCCTAGCATGTACAGACATGGCCTCGGAACACAGAAGACCGAAAGGTCGAGCATGAGTCGTATAGTAGATACGATCAACATGAAGATGTTCACCGACGTTGACTAGTCCGTCTCACGTGATGATCGGACACGGTCTAGTTAAACTCGGATCATGTAATACTTAGATGACTGGAGGGATGTCTAATCTAAGTGGGAGTTCACTAATAATTTGATTAGTTGAACTTAATTATCATGAACTTAGTCTAAAATCTTTGCAATATGTCTTGTAGATCAAATGGCCAACGTAGTCCTCAACTTCAACGCGTTCCTAGAGAAAACTAAGCTGAAAGACGATGGCAGCAACTATACGGACTGGGTCCGGAACCTGAGGATCATCCTCATAGCTGCCAAGAAAGATTATGTCCTACAAGCACCGCTTGGTGACGCACCCGTTCTCCCTGCAGAACAAGATGTTATGAATGCTTGGCAGGCACGTTCCGATGACTACTCCCTCGTTCAGTGCGGCATGCTTTACAGCCTAGAGCCGGGGCTCCAAAAGCGTTTTGAGAGACATGGAGCATATGAGATCTTCGAAGAGCTGAAAATGGTTTTCCAAGCTCATGCCCGGGTCGAGAGATATGAAGTCTCCGACAAACTCTTCAGCTGTAAGATGGAGGAAAACAGTTCTGTCAGTGAGCACATACTCACTATGTCTGGGTTGCATAACCGCTTGACTCAGCTGGGAGTTAATCTCCCGGATGATGCGGTCATTGACAGAATCCTCCAGTCGCTTCCACCAAGCTACAAGAGCTTTGTGATGAACTTCAATATGCAGGGGGTGGAAAAGACCATTCCTGAAGTATTTGCTATGCTGAAATCAGCAGAGGTAGAAGTCAAGAAGGAACATCAAGTGTTGATGGTCAATAAAACCACTAAGTTCAAGAAAGGCAAGGGTAAAAAGAACTTCAAGAAGGACGGCAAGGAGGTTGCCGCGCCCGGCAAGCAAGCTGCCGGGAAGAAGCCAAAGAATGGACCCAAGCCCGAGACTGAGTGCTTTTATTGCAAGGGAAGCGGTCACTGGAAGCGGAACTGCCCTAAGTACTTAGCGGATAAGAAGGCCGGCAAAACAAAAGGGGCTGCGGAATAAGCGGAAACTGGCAAAGGACGAGGTGACGATGCGCGTCGGGAATGGTTCCAAGGTCAATGTGATCGCTGTCGGCACGCTACCTCTGCATCTCCCTTCGGGATTAGTTTTAAACCTTAATAATTGTTATTTAGTGCCAGCTTTGAGCATGAACATTGTATCGGGATCTCGTTTAATTTGAGATGGCTACTCTTTTAAATCTGAGAATAATGGTTGTTCCATTTTTATGAGAGATATGTTTTATGGTCATGCTCCTATGGTGAATGGTTTATTCTTAATGAATCTCGAACGTGATGCTACACATGTTCATAATGTGAGTACCAAAAGAAGCAAGGTTGATAATGATAGTCCCACATACCTGTGGCACTGCCGCCTTGGTCACATAGGTGTCAAACGCATGAAGAAGCTCCATGCTGATGGACTTTTAGAGTCTCTTGATTATGAATCATTTGACACATGCGAACAATGCCTTATGGGTAAAATGACCAAGACTCCGTTCTCAGGAACAATGGAGCGAGCAACCGACTTATTGGAAATCATACATACTGATGTGTGCGGTCCAATGAGTGTTGAGGCTCGCGGTGGCTATCGTTATGTTCTCACCCTCACTGATGATTTAAGTAGGTATGGGTATATCTACTTAATGAAACACAAGTCTGAAACCTTTGAAAAGTTCAAGGAATTTCAGAGTGAGGTTGAAAATCAACGTGACAGGAAAATCAAGTTTCTATGATCAGATCGTGGAGGAGAATACTTGAGTCACGAGTTTGGCACACACTTAAGAAAATGTGGAATAGTTTCACAACTCACGCCGCCTGGAACACCTCAGCGTAATGGTGTGTCTGAACGTCGTAATCGCACTCTGTTAGATATGGTGCGATCTATGATGTCTCTTACCGATTTACCGCTTTCTTTTTGGGGCTATGCTTTAGAGACTGCCGCATTCACTTTAAATAGGGCTCCATCGAAATCCGTTGAGATGACACCGTATGAATTATGGTTTGGGAAGAAACCTAAGCTGTCGTTTCTAAAAGTTTGGGGATGCGATGCTTATGTCAAGAAACTTCAACCTGAAAAGCTCGAACCCAAGTCGGAAAAATGCGTCTTCATATGATACCCAAAAGAAACTATTGGGTACACCTTCTACCTCAGATCCGAAGGCAAGATCTTTGTTGCCAAGAATGGGTCCTTTCTGGAGAAAGAGTTTCTCTCGAAAGAAGTAAGTGGGAGGAAAGTAGAGCTTGATGAAGTATTACCTCTTGAAACGGAAAATGGCGCAACTCAAGAAAGTGTTCCTGAGGTGCCTGCACCGACTAGAGAGGAAGTTAATGATAATGATCAAGATACTTCTGATCAAGCCCCTACTGAAATTCGAAGGTCCACAAGGACACGTTCCGCACCAGAGTGGTACGGCAACCCTGTCTTGGAAATCATGCTGTTAGACAACGGTGAACCTTCGAACTATGAAGAAGCGATGGCGGGCCCGGATTCCGACAAATGGCTAGAAGCCATGAAATCCGAGATAGGATCCATGTATGAAAACAAAGTATGGACTTTGACTGACTTGCTCGTTGAGCGGCGAGCCATAGAAAATAAATGGATCTTTAAGAGGAAGACAGACGCGGATGGTAATGTGACCATCTATAAAGCTCGGCTTGTCGCTAAGGGTTATCGACAAGTTCAAGGGGTTGACTACGATGAGACTTTCTCACCGGTAGCGAAGCTGAAGTCCGTCCGAATCATGTTAGCAATTGCCGCATTCTATGATTACGAAATATGGCAAATGGACGTCAAAACGGCATTCCTTAATGGTTTCCTTAAGGAAGAATTGTATATGATGCAGCCGGAAGGTTTTGTCGATCCTAAGAATGCTGACAAAGTGTGCAAGCTCCAACGCTCGATTTATGGGCTGGTGCAAGCATCTCGGAGTTGGAACATTCGCTTTGATGAGATGATCAAAGCGTTTGGGTTTACACAGACTTATGGAGAAGCATGCGTTTACAAGAAAGTGAGTGGGAGCTCTGTAGCATTTCTCATATTATATGTAGATGACATACTGTTGATGGGAAATGATATAGAACTCTTGGACAGCATCAAGGCCTACTTGAATAAAAGTTTTTCAATGAAGGACCTTGGAGAAGCTGCTTATATATTAGGCATCAAAATCTATAGAGATAGATCGAGACGCCTCATAGGTCTTTCACAAAGCACATACCTTGATAAGATATTGAAGAAGTTCAATATGGATCAATCCAAGAAGGGGTTCTTGCCTGTGTTACAAGGTATGAAATTGAGCTCAGCTCAATGTCCGACCACGGCAGAAGATATAGAAGAGATGAGCGTCATCCCCTATGCCTCAGCCATAGGTTCTATTATCTATGCCATGCTGTGTACCAGACCTGATGTTAACCTTGCTGTCAGTTTGGTAGGAAGGTACCAAAGTAATCCCAGCAAGGAACACTGGACAGCGGTCAAGAATATCCTGAAGTACCTGAAAAGGACTAAGGAAATGTTTCTCGTTTATGGAGGTGACGAAGAGCTCGTCGTAAAGGGTTACGTCGACGCTAGCTTCGACACAGATCTGGATGACTCTAAGTCACAAACCGGATACGTGTATATTTTGAATGGTGGGGCAGTAAGCTGGTGCAGTTGCAAGCAAAGCGTCGTGGCGGGATCTACATGTGAAGCGGAGTACATGGCAGCCTCGGAGGCAGCACATGAAGCAATATGGGTGGAGGAGTTCATCACCGACCTAGGAGTCATACCCAATGCGTCGGGGCCGATCAAGCTCTTCTGTGACAACACTGGAGCTATTGCACTTGCCAAGGAGCCCAGGTTTCACAAGAAGACAAGGCACATCAAGCGTCGCTTCAACTCCATTCGTGAAAATGTTCAAGATGGAGACATAGAGATTTGTAAAGTACATATAGACCTGAATATAGCAGATCCGTTGACTAAACCTCTCCCTAGAGCAAAACATGATCAACACCAGAATTCTATGGGTGTTCGATTCGTCACAATGTAACTAGATTATTGACTCTAGTGCAAGTGGGAGACTGTTGGAAATATGCCCTAGAGGCAATAATAAAAGCATTATTATTATATTTCCTTGTTCATGATAATTGTCTTTATTCATGCTATAATTGTGTTATCCAGAAATCGTAATACATGTGTGAATAACAGACACCAACATGTCCCTAGTGAGCCTCTAGTTGACTAGCTCGTTGATCAACAGATAGTCATGGTTTCCTGACTATGGACACTGGATGTCATTGATAACGAGATCACATCATTGGGAGAATGATGTGATGGACAAGACCCAATCCTAAACATAGCACAAGATCGTATAGTTCGTTTGCTAGAGTTTTCCAATGTCAAAGTATCTTTTCCTTAGACCATGAGATCGTGTAACTCCCGGATACCGTAGGAGTGCTTTGGGTATGCCAAACGTCACAACGTAACTGGGTGACTATAAAGGTAGACTACGGGTATCTCCAAAAGTGTCTGTTGGGCGACATGGATCAAGACTGGGATTTGTCACTCCGTATGACGGAGAGGTATCACTGGGCCCACTCGGTAATGCATCATCATAATGAGCTCAGAGTGACCAAGTGTCTGGTCACGGGATCATGCATTACGGTACGAGTAAAGTGACTTGCCGGTAACGAGATTGAACGAGGTATTGGGATACCGACGATCGAATCTCGGGCAAGTAACATATCGATAGACAAAGGGAATAGCGTACGGGATTGATTAAATCCTCGACATCGTGGTTCATCCGATGAGATCATCGTGGAGCATGTGGGAGCCAACATGGGTATCCAGATCCCGCTGTTGGTTATTGACCGGAGAGTCGTCTCGGTCATGTCTGCTTGTCTCCCGAACCCGTAGGGTCTACACACTTAAGGTTCGGTGACGCTAGGGTTATGAAGATATGTATATGCAGAAACCCGAATGTTGTTCGGAGTCCCGGATGAGATCCCGGACGTCACGAGGAGTTCCGGAATGGTCCGGAGGTAAAGAATTATATATAGGAAGTGCTGTTTCGGGCATCGGGACAAGTTTCGGGGTTATCGGTATTGTACCGGGACCACCGGAAGGGTCCCGGGGGTCCACCGGGTGGGGCCACCTGTCCCGGGGGGCCACATGGGCTGTAGGGGGTGCGCCTTGGCCTAGATGGGCCAAGGGCACCAGCCCCTATAGGCCCATGCGCCTAGGGTTTCCACCATGGAAGAGTCCTAGTGGTGGAAGGCACCCCTAGGTGCCTTGGGGGGAGGGAAACCTCCCCTTGGCCGCCGCCCCCCCTAGTAGATGCCATCTACTAGGGCCGGCGCCCCCCCTTGGCACCCCTATATATAGTGGGGGAGAGGAGGGACTTCATACACCAGCCCCTGGCGCCTCCATCTCCCCCCGTTACGTCTCTCCCTCGTAGTCTCGGCGAAGCCCTGCTGCTGTGACGCCCTGCATCCACCACCACGCCGTCGTGCTGCTGGATCTTCATCAACCTCTCCTCCCCCCTTGCTGGATCAAGAAGGAGGAGACGTCTCCCGTCCCGTACGTGTGTTGAACGCGGAGGTGCCGTCCGTTCGGCGCTGGTCATCGGTGATTTGGATCACGTCGAGTACGACTACATCATCACCGTTCTTTTGAACGCTTCCGTGCGCGATCTACAAAGGTATGTAGATGCATCTAATCACTCGTTGCTAGATGAACTCCTAGATGATCTTGGTGAAACGAGTAGGAAATTTTTTGTTTTCTGCAATGTTCCCCAACATAAATATCCTAAGCTGGAACGTGCGTGGGCTGAACTGCCCGACCAGGAGAGCTACAGTCAGTTCTACGATTGCTGACTCCTCTTGTCAAATTGTGTGTTTGCAAGAGACAAAGCTTGAGAACGTTGATAAATATGTGGCAGCCTTCCTTGGTGGTAACCGGCTAAGAAGTTTTGCGCAGCGCCCGGCTACAGGTACGAGGGGTGGCATCCTCTTGCTATGGGACGACAATGCTGTTGAGGTGTCTGACATTTCTACTTCAACCTTTTGCCTCTCCGCCAAGGTTCACATCCGGTCGACCAATGTGTGCTTCAAGTTAACATCTGTCTATGGACCCACTAATCATGCCAGCAAAGATTCCTTCTTTGTCGAGCTTGTCTCCCACAAACCTTTACCGGGTGATGCTTGGTTGGCCCTTGGGGATTTTAATCAAATATACCGCGCAAGAGATAAAAACAAGAGAAGGGTAAACCGGAGTAGGATCAATCGCTTCCGTGCTGCACTACAATCTTGCGAGCTCAAAGAGATTCATCTCCAAAACAGGCGCTTCACTTGGAGCAACAAGAGGGAAAACCCCACCCTTTGCAAGCTCGACTCCTTTTTTTGCAATGCGGAGTGGGACATGGCTTTAAACACACATGTGTTACATGCTTTATCATCTTCCCTCTCGGATCATTGCCCCCTTCTGCTCGCCGACGATAAGGGGCCTAGACGGCCACGTTCTTTCAAATTCGAAAATTTCTGGGTATCTTTGCCCGGTTTCGGCGACGTGGTTCAGAAGGCGTGGGATGAGCGAGTCAACCATACATAGCCTTTCCAAATACTCCATCACAGGCTAAAGAAAACTGTGATACGACTTACTGAGTGGAGCAAGAATTTTTTCTCCAAGGCCAAGATCCAGCTTCATGCGGCTCACCTTGTGATCCTCCATTTGGATATTGCACAGGAGAGTAGGACCCTTTCCCCGGCGGAACGAGACCTTCGTGCTAGACTTAAGCGAAGAGTGGTTAGCTTGGCGGTCCTTGATCGGGCTCGAAAACACCAGTGTGCTAGGTTGACAAATCTGAGGGAGGGTGATGCCAACACCAAATTCTTCCACTGTCGCATCAATGCCCGTAGGCGAAAAAACCACATTCACCGGTTAAAGCATGCACAGGGTTGGGTGACCGAGCACAAGGAAAAGGAGAAGATCATCCACAACCACTTCTCCAAGTTCATGGGTCGGGCAAGCACGAGCAACAACGACTTCAAACTGGGAGGAGCTGGGCATCGAGAGCCATGCTTTGCAAGACCTCGACTCTGCCATCACCGACGAGGAGGTTTGGGAGGCTATAAAGGAGATGCCAAACGATAAGGCGCCGGGTCCGGATGGTTTCACGGGGATGTTCGTCAAGAAGTGTTGGGGAATCATCAAGCATTCGATCATGAGGGTCATCCAATGCTTCGATTCATTGCACACCTCCAACCTTCAATGGCTAAATTCTGCCAATGTGGTTCTACTGCCGAAAAAGGATGGCGCGGAAGACATCTCTGATTATAGACCCATTAGTCTCATCCACGCCGTCGCTAAAATCATTGCCAAGATTCTCTCACTTCGACTTGCCCCCCACATGGACGACCTTGTTTCCAACGCCCAGAGTGCATTCATCAAAAGACGAAGTATCCACGACAACTTCATGTATGTTCAGAATTTCGCCCGACGTCTACACAAATGCAAAACACCCGCTCTCCTCTTCAAGCTTGATATAAAGAAGGCATTTGACTTAGTCAAGTGGGGATACTGCCTCGAGCTTCTCCAACGGTTGGGATTCCCCCCAAAATTTCGGGCTTGGATTGCCGCGCTGTTATCATCTTCATCATCCCGGATTATGTTAAATGGGTTGCCTGGTCCACCGATCAAGCATGGTCGCGGATTCCGTCAGGGAGACCCCATTTCCCCCCTCCTCTTCATCCTTGCGATTGACCCCTTGCATAAGATCCTTGACTTGGCGACGAGGAAAGGGCTCCTCCACAAGATCCGTGGTCGTGGGTCCATGGTGCGTTCCTCCCTTTATGCGGATGATGCGGCGGTCTTTGTGGCTCCCATCAAACGGGACATCGACAATCTCGCCTCTATCCTGAGAGGCTTTGGGGACGTGACGGGCCTTTGCTCCAACTTCCAAAAAAGCTCGGTTGTGCCTATTCGTTGCAACCACCTTGACCTTGAGCAAATCCTTCAGAGCATGCCGGCAACACGGGCCACTTTTCCCATCAAATACCTTGGCCTCCCACTTTCAGTTTGGCAACTTAAGAAGATGGATTTCCAATACCTTGAGGATAAGGCGGCTGGAAAATTGGTTTCCTGGGAAGGCCAAAACATCACTACCATCGGTCGTACGACTCTTGTTAGGTCGGTCATCTCCTCCCAAGCAGTGTTCTCCATCACGCCCCTCGTCGTGCCTCAGGGTTGCCTCGATAGCCTTAACAAAATCGAGAGGGCTTTCCTTTGGTCCGGTGCGGATAAGACAACGGGAGCCAAATGCAAGGTCAACTGGAAGGTGGTTTGTAGACCAAAAGAATACGGTGGCCTGGGGGTGCTCAACACCGACAAATTCGCACGTGCTTTGCGGCTTCGATGGTTGTGGTATGAATGGAGCAAGCCCCGCAAATTATGGGTTGGCCTGGAAAACCCCTGCACCGTTGAGGACTTCGAGTTTTTCTATGCTTCTACGACTATCACGGTGGGAGATGGTGCCAAAACGCCTTTTTGGGACTCCCCATGGCTCCTTGGTCGCAAACCTAAGGATATTGCACTGCTCATCTTCGAGGCCTCGAAAAGAAAGAATTGGAAGGTCCGTGAGGCCCTCAAGGGGAATGCTTGGATACTCAAGATCAACCAAGTCGCGGTTGTAACCGCAGCCCACATTCGGGAATTTTTCACTCTTTGGATGCTCCTGAATGACGTCCACCTTCATGAGCAAACCGAAGATACCATCATCTAGAAGCACGCGAACGACAGGGTATACACGGCGGCCACTGCGTACAAGGCTCAATTCCTAGGCTTGACTCTTTCCCCCTTGGACCGTATGGTTTGGAAGGCATGGGCACCTCCAAAGGTTAAATTCTTTGCGTGGTTGGCAATACAAGATAGGATTTGGACCGCCGATCGTTTACAGTGACGAGGTTGGCCAAATTGTGGCCTCTGCAAACTTTGCAATAGGGAGCAAGAAACGGGTGCCCACATTTTCTTCAAGTGCCGCTTTACAATTCGGATATGGAAGTCTCTCATTGAGAGGCTTGGTCTCGCGCACATAGATACATCCGAGTGGCACACGGATGAATCCGTCTACGAATGGTGGGACAAGAGAACCGACAATCGCAATCCCAACCGGCAAGCTTTGGCCTCTCTCACCATGCTTGTCTCCTGGACCATTTGGAATGAAAGAAATGCACGGGTGTTTCGTCATAAGAGTGCGCCAACGACCATTCTTTTCACTGCCATTATCGATGAGGCCAAGCTTTGGGTGACCGCGGGTGCAAAGAAATTAGGAGATATTTTTATGGGCGAGTAATTGTCATGCCGTATTTGTGGGTGTTGTAAAACTCTAAACTCTATTCTCTTCTTATTTAATTGATGAGGCAAATCTTATGCCTCCGTTTCGAAAAAAAAATCGAACGCCAAAACCACACACATCCTCCTCAGCGCTCATGTACAACGGCTAGTGCTTACGCTTTGCTCGTCTACTCGCGGGTACAGCTACAGAAGCTCTTGTGACCAATTTTCTCCGCCTGGTCCTTCTCAATATTCTCCATCACACAACACGTGATTTGACATTAAGCAGTTAAGCGGCAACGTCGGCAAAGAAGCCGTCGAACAGTCCAGAAACCTCCCCCATCCATCTGACACGAGAATGACGTTGCATTATGACAATTTTTTTAAAGATGGGCATTATGACGAGTTAAGGGCATCTTCAACGTGAACTCTCGAACCGCCCGGCATTCGTAGGATCATGAGGTCCGAACATGTTATGTCATCCAACGCGGGTCAGTATCGACCCGCTCGGCGTTCTGGGCGCACTATTTCCCACAAAATGTGAGACAAAATTAGGGTCTTAGGGGTGGGGGGCTTTGTCAGAGTTCGCACCGTAGTCATGTATGACTCCGACACCCTAGGCCCACAAATCCCCCTCCCGGTTCCATTTTGTTCCAATCCGCCCCTTCTCCCCCTTACTTTTGCATCTGCACCCTCCTCTTCCGTCGCTGCCGCTATATCTATCCGAACGGTACACAATCATTGCCGCACCTCCGCAACCAACACTGACGCCCCAACTCGCCTTTTACGATGGCGTCATCCACCCAGGACCCGTCCGTAGGCAGGTATTCTCCACTGCCCTGCCGACGTCGTCCATGGCGGACTGGTTTTCCCTTGTCTGTAGATGGATGCCGGAGCAAATTTGCGCGTCAGCGTTTGAGATGCCCTAATATCGACTGTATCCAAGGCTGGAGTTTCTCCAACTAAATCCCCCCAGGGTGTCGACGACTTGAGTGAGGAATGGTCATGTGCTAGAGGCCGTACCTTTGGAGTAAGACCTCAACAAGGGGGTGTGCAGCTTAAATGTAAATGACGAGCATGGAGAGGCCAAGGTCATTTGTAATTAGGTGTGGTTGATGCAAGAAGACTGGCGAGTTGTCCATGGGGCCCCCCTCCCCAAAAAATATATTGTACACTCTCTATCATGAGCTCACAGCCGCAGAATGTGGCAATGACATAGTTACAAAAACTTGCATTTTATTGAGCAACTTAGAGCATTTACCGCACGGCGCCCAATCCCTCCTTAAATGCTCGGGTGGATGGCCCGATCAGTGATTGGTAAAAAAATGACCCAGATGAACGCCTCAAACGGACCTCAAATGCCCGAACTGACCGGCACCCCTTATATTCAGTTCAAATCAAGGAGGATATGGGAGGCTCCGTCGGGACCGACCCGCTCGGGAGGGGGGTGCCCTAGCCCGACTATTTAAGCTGACCGTCGACACCGAAACTCTATCCATCCGCTGGCGCCGCCACTTCCCAATCGTCGTCCACCACCACTCGTAGCCATGCCGCCCGATAAGGAGCTACCAATATCTAACACCGGAGCACCGGCTGCAGCTCCTTGAGCAGATCTGAGAAATGCGCTTAGCCCGGATCATTACGGGGCTACCTCTGGACGCGGTGGATCTGAAGGAGGACTTGGAGGTGGCGGAGGAGGAGGACGAGGATGATGTGAGGGACACGGATCTGCGGGCGGAGCAGCAGGCGATCCTCGATTCCGTCCGGTTGGAATCAGAGGCGAGGCCAAACACTGTCGTCGGCAGGAGGCAGAGCATGCCGCGGAAGGCTATGAGATGCTTGCGTATATGGATGAGTAGGAGGAGTCGAGCCCTCCTAAGCGCCCATCTACCTGGCGCCTGACACCGACGTCGTGGACATCTCCAACAACGAAGCATAGTACCATGATGTGCGTAGTACGTAGAATTTCTTTTGCATGGTTTGTATGAATCTAGGTGATGAGAGACTCAGATACATAGCATAAGTATGGGACGTGACCGGTCATTGTCCGCAGCCGCGCGTATCATGTTCGGGCGTTTGAGGGGCAGATTTGTCAAGTCCAGCTGTAGATGCTCTTAGTATGGTATCTGATAGCATAGCTAAGGGCATCTCCAGCAGTTGGCCCCCCCAGGACGCATAAAAATCTTCCCCTGGGGGTGAGCCGGCGATACAATCGGCGCTGGGGGCGGTTTTGCGCCCAGTCGTCGCCCCCAGGCGCCGAAATTGGCCCACTTTGCAGCCCAATTTTGGCGAATAAAGGGCCCATATGGGAGAGAATAGGCCCATATTCGGCGTGGTTTCGCCGTGTCTCGGCGTTCAATTATCAACACAATTATTTCTTATCACATATTTCATCACAAAAAAAATCAAATATTTCAACAAAATAGTACAACAACAAATAGTTCAATACAAATTATATAGTTTAACAAATAAAAACTCGTATTTCATCACACAGCGTCCCCCTTGAGCCTCCATAGGTGCTCAATCAGATCTTTCTACAGTTGATGATGCACCTGTGGGTCTCGGATCTCCTGACGCATACTGAGATAGGCAGTCCAATTTGCCGGTAGCTGGTGATCAACTTCGGCTAGAGGACCCTGCCTGTAGTATGGTTCAGTGTCAAACACTGGGTCTTCTTGCTCGCTCTCGATGATCATGTTGTGCAAGATGACACATCAAGTCATAATCTCCCACATTTGATCTTTGGACCAGGTCTGAGCGGGGTACCGAACAACAGCAAATCGAGATTGGAGCACACCAAATGCCCGCTCGACATCCTTCCTGCAAGCCTCCTGAAGCTTCGCAAACCAGGCGTTCTTGCCTCCTGCCACAGGGTTTGAGATCGTCTTCACAAATGTCGACCATCTCGGATAGATGCCGTCAGCTAGGTACCCCTTGTTGTATTGGTGCCCATTGATCTCAAAGTTCACTGGAGGAGAATGGCCCTCAACGAGCTTGGCAAAAACAGGAGAGCACTGCAGCACGTTGATGTCATTGTGAGTTCCTGGCATACCAAAGAAGGAGTGCCAAATCCAGAGGTCCTGTGTGGCTACCGCCTCAAGCACCACACTGCAACCGCCTTTGGCGCCTTTGTACATCCCCTGCCAACCAAATGGGCAATTCTTCCATTTCCAATGCATGCAGTCGATGCTTCCAAGCATCCCAAGAAATCCTCTTGCTGCATTCTGGGCTAGGATCTTAGCAGTGTCTTCCGCATTGGGTGTTCTCAAGTATTGTGGCCCAAACACTGCCACCACTGCCCGACAGAACTTGTAGAAACACTCTATGCTGGTGGACTCGGCCATGCGCCCATAGTCGTCGAGTGAATCACTGGGAGCTCCATATGCAAGCATCCTCATCGCCGTCGTGCACTTCTGGATGGAGGTGAATCCAAGAGCGCCAGTGCAATCCATCTTGCACTTGAAGTAGTTGTCGAACTCCCGGATGGAATTCACAATTCTGAGGAAGAGCTTTCGGCTCATCCGATAACGGCACCGAAATGTTCTCTCGCCATGAAGTGGAGCATCGGCGAAGTAGTCGGAGTAGAGCATGCAGTAGCCTTGGAGACGATGCCGGTTCTTTGCTTTCATCCGCCCCGGCGCCGAGCCACCTCGCCGCGACTTTTCATTGCTCGCCAGTAGCTGGGCAAGGGCGGCGAGCACCATGAGATGCTCTTCTTCCTGGACGTCGGCCACGGCTTCCTCCTCCAGCAGCGCGGCGAGCTCTTCCTCCTCATCCGAGTCCATCGCCGAGGCAGGCAAAACGCCGAACACCTTGCGCTCGGTGGGCGTGTACCCGCCGTTAAACTGCGCCTCCGCGGCCGGAAACGGCGGCAGGAAACGCCCAGCTGCTGTGGGAGGGGCTGCCGCAGCGAAGCACTGCTATTTTCTGGCGGGGAATGGCTATCTAGCGGAGTAGGGCGGCGGCCGTCGCCGGGATATAGCTAGTGGTGGCCGAGGGCGCGGGGGTGCGAGGCGAGTCGGGGGAAGAAAACCTTGACTTTTCCCCTGTCGGTGTGGGCCAGGCGTGCTTTTCCCTAGCGCCAGAGCCCCCAACTGCTCCCAGCGCGCCGGGTTCGGCCTGTGACCGCCGGGCGGAAAAAAGGTCCGAACCGACGATTTTCAGCATCCTGGGGGCGCGACTGGGCCGTTTTTTCGGCGCCGGCGCCAAAAAGTGGCCTGGGGGCCCTGTTGGGGGCGCGGCTGGAGATGCCCTAAGTAATTTTTTTTGCATGGTAAAGCACTGTAGTTCTCTCTTGGTTCACAGACGTTTTTCTTTTTCTTAGAGATAGAGAAGGTACATACCGGATTTATGACAGAAGCACGCACAGGGACACACCACTCCTTATCTAAAACCACACTCACGCCATCACCTGTCCGCGTCGACCAAGCCATCACCTATTCGACGGCCCCAGCGGCATGGAGGGGAGAACAGAGGAGGTACCACTCGGATGATCGTGGGGGCCTTTGTTGCCACGTCTGGCCAAACACCTCTCCCATGAACAATAATCCCACACGCTACCTTGCCCACTGTACGTACAGACACAAGCAACACGTACGGCGGTTCGGTTCAGCGGCAGATGGTTGGCGCCGGCGGCCAGAGGCGCGAGAAGGTAGACGACACGGCGATGCCGGCCATGTTGAGGCCCTTGGCGCCGCCCCAGTCCGGCACCGGCACCCATCTCCACTCGCCGCGCGCGCGGTCGTACGACAGCCACACCAGGTCCCACGCGCCCCTGCAGTTGGAGATGAGCACCAGCCTCATGACGCCCTCCCTCTCCGCCAGCAGCCCCGTCATCACGGCGTACGGCTTCCTGAACCCTTCGATCAGCTCGCCCGGCACCGTGGACACCAGCTGCCAGTCGCCTCCCACCTCCGGCCCAAGCCCGTAGAGGTCCACACCGGCCACCAACTTCACCCGAGTCCGGCTCGGCTCGTCGATCACCGTTGATCGGACCACCACGGTGCTGCCGTCGCCGTACACGTGGAGCCGATCGCCGTGGCCGCCGGCGTTCGGGTTGTGCGGGAACCGCGGGCGGAAGAAGACCGGCCTGTCCACGCCCGGGCCTGAGTACACCATCACGCAGTCCGGCCCGGCGTGGGCAGCGCACAGGTACGTGCCGTCCCCGTCGGGACCTGCCGGTGCGGCGGGACCATTTGCCAGCACCGCCTCCGATGACTGCCAAGCGTCGGTGTCAGACTGATACTCGAAGAGAACGGGCGTGTTGTTCACCATCTCGGCGAAGAGAAACCTTGTTGAAGAGAAAAAAAAAAGATGAGACGTATCATCATCAGATTAAATCGTACTACATCTACAAAACAATCAGATGAATAATAACCGCTGTGAAATGTAATACGAAGAGCGTCAAGGTTAGTGCTGTTTTTTTACAGAGAAAAGAAAAGAAAAGAGGATTTCCAGAGTCCTCCGAAAGAAAAGGACGTGTACCTAAACTGGCTTGATCCGGGGGGATCGGCCACGAGCTTGAGGCCGAAGCGACGCCAGGACGAGGTGCCGCGGGGGCCGAGCGGGGACGGCGGGAGGCGCCGGGCCGACTGGGCCGAGAGGTCAACCACCACGAGCTCGCGGCGGCCGTTGGCGGCGAACAGGAAGGAGCTGCCGGATGCGGCGAGGAAGTAGAGGTCCTCTCCCGGCGGCACGGCGGGGGAGATGATGTCCGAGACGGGGATGCGGAACCAGCGGCCGGACGGCCCGTGGAAGCCCCGTAGCGCGGCGCCGCGGGGCGGGAGCTTCTTGAACACGAGGAGCCACGCGGCGGCCGGGGCGGGGCCGGACGAGACGGAGGACAGGTGGTAGAAGCGGCGGAAGTCCGGGGAGGAGATGAGGTGGGACAGGGGACGGGCGACGGAGCGGACGCGGAGCAGCTCCGGGAGCGCGAGGCGGATGAGGATCTCGTGGAGGAGCTCCGACGGCAGGAGCAGCAGGGTCCCGAGGGCCGTGGTGGCGGTGCTCGCCGGGGAGGAGTGGTGGTCGCCGGCGAGGTGGTGGTCGGACATGGGAGGGGTTTGTTGAGGTTTAATTTCTTGGGGATGGGGATCGGGATTGTTGGTTTGGGAGACAAGTTTGCCGGGTCTTGCTCTTTATACAGGGCTGGCGAGACGGTTTTTCGGTTGTTTGACCTGGTGCGCTAAATCTCTAGTTCATCGGGTTTTGGATTTCTTTCTTGTGGACAGGGATGAAGGAGAGATGTTTTATAGGGCTCCGCTCACTTTATTCTACGTACATGAAAAAAAGGAATTCTTTTCTGTTCTCTGCTCTCCGGGCGGTGCGTGATCCCACTAAAATTGTTTGTGTCGAATGTGAAGTCTGCAATGAAATGCAAAAAAACACCACAATGTCATTAGCAGCAAACCAACACATTACATTTTGTTGTAAAAATCATCGCACCAGAAAATTGGCAGTGACAAAAAAAGAAACACCGATGATAAGTGCTAATTGGTTTGATTACTTTACTAATTGCTCCAAGTGTAGGCGGGGACGCATTACTTCACTAATTGCCCCGACCCGATCGCCACGCCTAGGAAAAGCCCCGCTCCGGCCGCGTCCATCACCGGCGCGAAGGCCAGGCTCGCTGCGTCCAAGGACCATCACAGACGACATCGCCGCAACGGCTCCAAGTCGTGGTCCTGGGCGTCTGGCATCATCTGGGAGTAACCAAAGAGCCTGTTGAGCTACCGGAGCGCGACGGCGACCGCGCACGTGCATAACCCAAATACCCCTGCCTCACCTTGTAAGCCATGATGGACAATTGCACGTCGCTGCACGTGAGGAAGAAGTACAACACCGCCCTACCGTCCTCGACGTCCTTCTATTCGAGTGCTGGGGCGAGCGCTGTTGTTGCACGGTTGGAGCGAGGGCCTTGTTCACCTCCAGGGCGTTGATGGTGTCCGCGGTCGCGGCAGTGAGAGAGCTTGCTAGGGGAGAAGGGTGAGGGTGCAAGAGGTGCCTGGTGCATTGGGCTGCTCGGCAAGGACACCTCCTAATGACGGCCCCCTCCTCCCATCTCCTCCTCCCACAACTCTCTTTCTCTCCCCTCACCCTATCTCTCTTTCCCTTGCTATGGATCTCACCTGTTGCTGCCCCTCTATGCAAATGCGTCGCCGAGCCGTCGTCGACAACTCCATCCCCGCCACCATAGGAGACCGTGATGCGGAGCATCCCACGGTCATCCCCATGAACCTACCTTCGTCTCCCCAAGTGCCAAGTGGACCGATGACACAAGCACATACAAGAGCTCTCGAGACCGAGGTGACACATTTCCTCTCGCAACTCCCTTTCGAATCACATGAGACATGGCTAGTACCTCAAACGGAGACACTTTGCATACTCAGTTACCAAGGAACCAGCCATGGCGAAGCCGAGTAGCAAGGCCGAACGACAGAGGGAGAAGAACGCGAAGACGAAGAAGAAATGGAGCAAGACAGGACTTGCCCGGATGATTTGGATGAAGCCCGGACAATCCGGGCCTCATTCCAGAAGATCCGGGTAATGTGCCCGACGACCACAACATGCCTCCAAACCAAGTCGAAACATCCAAACCCACCCAGGCATCCGAACGCTGACCTGGATATCCGGACCAACGATGGCTGCAATGACACAGCCGGATGATCCGGGCGACCGCTCGGATCATTCGGACCCCCAGAGCCTGGATCATCCGGACCACCTCCTGAATCATCCGGACCGTGCCTGCGTGCATGACTTGGGCCGAGGCCCATGTACCTCTACCTACCCCTAGACTATATATACTCCTCATATGCCCATGTTTTAGGATTAGCAAAGGGTTAGCTCAAGATAGAGATAGAGCTTTGCTCATCCACTTACCTCTCCCATGGAGATCAAGGCCTCCATGTGAGAAGATCCCCCAAGTAGATTCAAGACCCCTTCATGGGAAGATCCTCCTAGGATTCAAGACCTCTCTCCTTCAAGGATTGGGATGAACTAGCTACCCTTTGTACCCTCTTGTGTTGGATTTGGATCCTTGTATCTCTTCTTTGTGTATGTGGATTTAGCACATGTGTGATTTTGATCTTGTTGATTGAGTGTTGCTGAAGAAGTAATATGAGTATATCGACCAGAGGGGGTGGATGGGAGATTCAAAAATTCAGTCATATGAGTATATCGACCAGAGGGGGTGGATGGGAGATTCAAAAATTCTTTTGAATGTTATCTTTGAGAGAAGAAGTAATGATAGCTCGAGCATAGTAGATAAACGGGTTTGACTATCACGATGGTAAAGCAGTACACAAGCAATTGCAAGAGCATGAATGAAAACTAGATGCTATCAGTGAGGTAAATTCAGTCATATGAGATAGCACAAAATACAAGGGAGATATGCTGCAGATTACACACGAAGGATAAAAGATCAAATTGTATGAAAATACATGTCATCGCTGAACACGAAAGATAATTCCTGAATCAAATAAAAGGTGAGTAGAAAGAACCAGTGGTGCTCGATGGCGAGAAATGTATTTGGTAGAACAGTTCGTCCTTCCGCCAAAAGGATTAGGTTTGGTTGAAGGGACTTGTGATTGAACACAGGAGCAAACCTCTCTCTGTCCCATTCTCCTTCAACTAGGAGCTGATCAGACTACAGTTGATTTCACTCATGGTAGATGATTATCGACGATCTCCAAACCTTTGACAGGTTTCCTTCGCAAACCACAGTTACTCCTGGTTGCTGAAGATCTTGCTCGGTGAAGATAACAACTCTTCAATACTCGAGCCGACACCTATCCGTCTAGAGAGTGCGCAACTCTCAAGAGTAATAGGTGCAAGAACTCTAACTCAGAGCTACTATGATGCTCAACCACTGTCTAAGTTTTGGTTCTTGGTTTTCTCTTGGTGGATTTTAAACTCAAATCCCTTGAAGAGGGGATGCTCAATCAATCTTCTCGGAAATCTCAAGTGTAGCAGCCAACGGATAACATTGAAGCGCGATAGCTATTTATAGCCGCAACCTTCCCTAAGGGAAAATGACTAAAATGGACATGTGTGTCAACCAATGGCCGAACGACATGAGTCCAATGGTCGAAAATTGAGCAGAACGGTAGCATTCCATGCGGAGCAAGAAATGCTAACTCCGCAGTCCGAAAGATATATCCTGCAACACCGAAGAACTATGACTTTTGCTGACAGGTAATCATTTGGAGCATAAAGAGATTCCTCTCATACTTTCGTAGGTTTGGGCTAAGCATCCCAACGGATCTAAGCTTCAAGAACCTATACCTGTCTTAATAGTGCGGGGGTCCTAACACTCAAGAAAGAGAAGAAGAGCAACGAACTGAATTCTACGTCTTCGCTTCGCCTTCGGTCTTCTCACTCAATTTTCTTCAGAAAACCTCTGAACCAATTGCTTCACAATGGCAATAGATTTTAAGGGGTCCACCTCTTCACATCAATATTCTCGCTAGAATGGCCTTGAGAGATATGACACATCTTATCTGTGTCTCAAATATTCTCCGGTGAAGTTCCTCGAACTTGACACCAAAGATGGCATTCTTCTTCGGTTATGCATGGATTTTTTCTCCATGTGTGCACTAGCAAAGAAATCAGTACACGTCTGTTTCTGTCAACAATCTCCAAAACACAAGAGGGCAAGAATTGCGCCAACAATTTCCCCCTTTTTGGACGATTGTTGACAAAATAGAATACATCAAAGGATAGATAAAGTGAAATGAAGTGGGAGTGAATAAAATAAGAGATACGAGAGTAAAATACGAAGATAAACATGCTCCCCCTGAATGTAAGCATTTTTCTGAAGATGTTTCATTTGAGGTTATGCTTGAGAGATAATCTGGAAGGAACCGATGTGAATCTTCGTGCGAGAAGCATTGTTGTTTTGTAGCAATTGTATCATCGAACAATGCTCTCGTTCCTGTCTGATATCTTTACCTGCGACACACAACCTTGAAAAAGATTTGTTAAAGAGTATGAATACTTTGAAATGATTTGTAGCAGAAATAAGCCATGAAGGTTTACTCAGAATAGAATTAGGATCCACAAGAGATACAGAGTCCATGCAGATTAGATATGCACGATATATCACAACGAGGGATACTTCATTTCAAACTGAGTGACATTCAGATGGAGTTTTCCTTCAACAACGATGAAGAGATGTATCTAAAGAAGGAAAAACATCACACCGGAAAGACTGAATTTATATGAAATTCGAGAATCAAATAGATTCAGTCTGAAGACAATTTTCTTCTCCTGCATTGTTAGATAATGAGGTATAGTGACGTAGAAGAAAAGAATAACATGGATTGAGACAGTGGATATCTCTTTTCCGAAGAAATAAGCTTCTCAATTGCCTTCAAAGCAATCATTGTTACTTCGCCTGCAATATCAAGGGATAAGTATCAAAGATGATTATTGCACAGGAAGTAAATTTCAGTAACACTTGTGTAAGGACATATTTATCCCTAAGTGTTTTGGTGATTGATTACAACACATTTGCGGACTAATCGTGTGCCATGAGTATTCCAGACACTTCCTTGCTAGGCACAAGACGATTGGGTGCCCCTCGAAGACTGACGAAGACGGCGTCTTTTCTACGTTTCTTTTTGGTGGATTTGAGTCGTAGGAAAGCCATACTATTAAGAGGGGGTCCGCGTTGGAAAGGTTTGGGTGGAATCATCACGTACACGTCTCGTTTTATCCCCTCCCTCTTCCTTGGAGCTTCCTTCGTTTTCCTGCCTCCTTTGACTGGTTGCTGTTGTGGTTGCGGTAGTACTGCTCCTGGATCAACAGTAGTACCGTAGGCACCCACGGTAGTACCGCGCGGTGGCGTGGTAGTACCGCTGGTGCCCACGGTAGTACCGCTCCCCTGGAGCCGCACTACCGCTGCCCACCAGGCTAGTGCCGCCCCCTTTGCGGTAGTAGGAGCGGATGTAATTTTTTACATCCGCACCTGCCGCGGTAGTACCACTTTCGCCGTCTGGTAGTACCGCGCTATGCGGTCAGGCAGTAGTACCGCCCCTCGGCAGTACTACTGTGTCGGGTTTTTGCTACTTCCGTTTATTTTCGGAAGTAGGCACGGAAGTTCCCCTTCCCCCTGGCAGGGACTTTTGCCTTGCGGTAGTACCGCATGGGGGGCACGGTAGTACCGCGCGTGCGGAAGTACCGCCCCCATCTTTGCGTCTGTTTCTGTGCTGGGGTCGCGGCAATACCGTGGGTCGGTATGGTAGTACCGCATTGCCGTGCGGTAGTACCGCTTGGTTGCAAGCAGTAGTACCGTGCGGCCTTGCGGTAGTACCGCTGGCCACGGGCTGGTTGGTGGGTAACGGCTGGATCTTTTCCACACACTATATAAGGGGTCTCCTTCTTCCCCGTTGACTCACCTCTTCCACCATTAAAGCTCCATTATTGCTCCAAGCTCCATTTTCGCCCGATCTCACTCCCTAGCCAACCAAACTTGTTGATTTGCTCGGGAGTGGTTGAGAAGGCCCCAATCTACACTTCCACCAAGAGATATTTGATTCCCCCTACTAATCCCTTGCGGATCTTGTTACTCTTGGGTGTTTGAGCATCGTAGACGGTTGAGGTCACCGCGAAGCCATAGTCCATTATGGTGAAGCTTCGTGGTGTCGTTGGGAGCCTCCAATTGAGTTGTGGAGATTGCCCCAACCTCGTTTGTAAAGGTTCGGTCGCCGCCTCCAAGGGCACCAATAGTGGAATCACGGCATCTCGCATTGTGTGAGGGCGTGAGGATATTACAGTGGCCCTAGTGGCTTCTTGGGGAGCATTGTGCCTCCACACCGCTCCAACGGAGGCGTACTTCCTCTCAAAGGGAAGGAACTTCGGCAACACATCCTCGTCTCCACCGTCTCCACTCTTGGTTATCTCTTGCCTTTACTTGTGTAGCTTATTTGTTTCATATATCTTGCTTGCTTGTGTTCCTATTCGTGTTGCATCATATAGGTTGCTCATCTAGTTGCATATCTAGACAACGTACTTTGATGCAAAGTTTAAATTGCTAAAGAAAAGCTAAAAATTGTTAGTTGCCTATTCACCCCCCCTCTAGTCAACCATATCGATCCTTTCAATTGGTATCAGAGCCTCGTCTCTTTATTAAGGACTTTACCGTCCAAAGAGTACAGTTGATACCGTAGACGGTGTGGAGGAACACTCCGGTGTGAATCCGATCTCGTCTACGGGAGATGGGGGAACTTCGGTCTCTCGTGAGGAGTTCAATGTGGCCTTGGAGACATTGAAAACCTCCATGATGACCGAAGTTGAAAGCGTGTTTACTAAATTTCTTGAGGGGCTTAAACTATCCACCGCACCGTTGAAAGTGGGTGATCCCGCCAACAAGGTGTCGGATGATATCCCCGACAAGGGCGAAGCTAGTAGTGAAAAGGCTCCTTCTTCTAGTGGCAAGAATGGCACCGGCATCTTTGCCCATGTGGAACCACCACTTGTTTATGGTGGACCGGTTCCTTCCACTCATTTGAATCATGCCGGTCCTCCCCCTAAGATTGTGAAAAATGAGGATTTTGATTCTTGGGTTTACCACTTTAAACGTCATTTAAATCATGTGAACACTAACCTCTGGAGAATCATTGAAGAAGGTTTCTATCCACATGATCCAAGCAACTTCACTCCTTGAGAAGCCGCAGACAATCAATTCAATGAGAATGCTCTCTTCCTCATTCAAGATGCAATTCCACCCGAAGACCTACCTCATCTTCGTCCCTTCGCCTTGGCCAAAGATGCATGGCATTGTGTCGTGTCTCTCTACCGGGGAAGCGCAAGCATTCAACGCTCCAACTATGAAGTGGTACAAGATGAGGCCGATGAGTTTGCAATGAAGGAAGATGAAGAACCTCGTGAGCTTTATCGGAGAGTAACCAAACTCGCGGTCTCACTATGAGATCACGGGAGCAAGGACACGGATGACAATTGGATCAAGCGCAAATTCCTCAAGGCAATGATGCCCTACCACAAGGCCATGTCCTCCGTCATTCTCAAAGACCGGACTTCCACACTTTGACCTCAAGCGAAGTGTTGGATGAGTTTGTGGCCATGAACATTTTGGACAAGACCGCCGACAATGCGGTGCTCCGTTCAACGGGCAAAGAAGCCTAACCTTGCATTGAAGGCCAAGCTCACCGTGGAAGAAGAAGAAGAGGAAGAAGAGGAGAGCAACCCCGAAGATACGAAGTATGCATATCATGAACACATGGCACTTGCTTCAAGGCAATTTTGGAGCAAGAAAAACTCGAGGCCCAATTTTAGCAAAAATAACTCGAATGGCACAAGGGGCAAGCAACGTGTAAGGACTTGCTACAATTGCGGCAACGTGAGTCATTTCGTTGCGGAATGCCCGTATGAGAAGAGGGAAGACAATGGTGGCAAACTCATCTGAAAGGACAAGGCCAAGTCGTTCCCCAACAAGAACAACTTCACCAAGAAGACTCCTCCCAAGGCTTTGGTTGTGCAAGAAGAGTACAATGAGGATGATGATGATGATGAAGATGATGAGTCGGTTGCCATGGCCTCTGTTGCCATTGCAACAACGTCACGGGTGTCTCTCTTCGACAAACCCAACGAGAGCATCACCGCCAAGTGCCTCATGGCTAAAGCCACCAACAAGGTAACCTCCAACATGAAAACTACCATCATTAATCATCCTTCCCCGACGGATAGCATTAATGAACTTGAGGGAGCTAATGTGGAGGCTAACGAGTTTGAGGCCTTTATGGGCAAACTCAAGGGAAAATCCAAGAAGCACTTTGTTGCTCTCTTGGAACAACTTGGTGAAGCCAATGACATGATCGAGGCTCACGAAGACACCATCTCTAAGATGGAAGGGCATAGTCGTGACTATGCCGATGAGATTTCAGATCTTTCCAATGCTCTTGAGGAAGAGCGTGGTCTTCATTTGGCTCTTGAGGAGTCACACAACATTGATCATGCTAAGTTAAAGAAAGATTATGATCATGTCCTCATTGTTTCTCGTGTGCTAAATTCCGAGAAGGCCAAACTCGGGGTTGATCTTGCTAGACTCAAAGAGGAGTTTGATATACTTGACAAGGCCCACAAGGCCTTGAAGGGTATTCACGCTAGTCTCAAGGAGTCTCATGATCAACTCCAAGTGAAGCTAACTAAGGAGAAAGCAAGTTTTCCTCATATGGTTTTAATTGATAATGCAAATGCTACTAACCCGTGTTGTGAGCATATACATCTTGTTGAGGAAAATGCGAAGTTGAAGGAGCAACTTGAGAGAGGTCTTGCGACTTGCATACAAGGCAAGAAGAACCTCAACGATCTCTTGATCAACCAAAAGGGAGGTGTGGCCAAGGAAGGGGTTGGGTACGTGCCCGACTCCAAGAACAAGAAGAAGAATGACAAGACCAAACGACCTCCTCCCTCATGCAAACCTTTGTGAGGGAGGGAGAGAGTGCCCCCGAGGAGAAGAAGAAGAACAATGTCAAGAAGGGCAATGCCACCTCTCTCAACAAAGCCGGCCATTTTAACCCTTCTTATGTGTTATGCCGTGCTAGTGATGGGCATGTTTATGCCAAATTTGTTGGTTCTCTTCATGAATACATTGAATGGTCTATTTGGGTTCCAAAAACCCTTGTTACTAACATCAAAGGACCCATTACAAAATGGGTACCTAAAACCAAGCATTGATCTCTTGTAGGTGTTTGCTTCCGGTGGGGGATCATGGTTGCTCGATAGTGGAGCTACAAATCATATGACCGGAAGCAAGGACTTGGTGGTGGACGTGCACAAGGTTCCATCTATGCCCACCAATGTCGAGTGGGGTGACGCCTCATCTTCTAAGGTATTGGGACTTGGCAAGGTGGTCATCTCTCATGATCTCACGATCGAGAAGGTCATGCTTGTTGAGTCCCTTGCATACAATTTACTTTCCGTTCGTCAACTTGCTATCATGGGCTTTGCCACTTTCTTTGATATCGATACCATGGCCCTCTTGTGGAGCAAGACTCTTAAAGTATCTATTGTTGGGCATGTCGAGAACGGTCTATATATGATTAACTTTTCGGAGCGACCCACTAAGACCGCGACATGCCTAATGGCTAAAGTTGATGTGGAATGGCTTTGGCATCACCGTTTAGCCCATGTCAATATGAGATCTTTGCAAAGTCTCCTCAAGGGGGACCATGTCCGTGGACTAACGAATGTTAGTTTTGCTAAAGATCATGCTTGCAGTGCCTGTATCGAAGGAAAGCTACATGAGAAGGCTCACCCTCCCACGACTATCATTTATTCAAAGAGGCCTTTGGAGCTCCTTCATATGGATCTCTTTGGGCCTCCATCCTTCGATAGTCTTGGAGGTAGGAAGTATTGCTTGGTGATTGTGGATGACTACTCAAGGTACACGTGGGTGTATTTCTTCAAGAGGAAGAGCGAGACCCAACAAACCGTCATTGACTTTGCAAATGAAGCACAACGTCAACATAATGCAAAGATCTTGACAATAAGAAGTGACAACGGCACCGAGTTCAAGAACTACACCTTGGATGAGTTTCTTAGTGACGAGGGAATCAAGCATCAATATTCCGCACCCTACACCCCTCAACAAAACGGCGTTGCAGAGAGGAAGAACCGGACGTTGATGGATGCGGCAAGGACCATGATGGCGGAGTGCAAGTCTCCGTACAACTTTTGGGCCGAAGCCATCAACACCGCGTGTCATGCATCAAATCAGCTCTACCTCCGCAAGGGCTTGAACAAGACTCCATATGAGATACTCACTGGTAACAAGTCCAACCTCAAGTACTTCCGGTATTCGGGTGTAAGTGTTTCATTCTCAAGAAAGGTGTTCGGTTGTCTAAATTTGAGGCTAGAGCTTATGAGGGCATATTTGTTGGTTATGCTACAAACTCTCATGCTTACCGTGTCCTCAATAAATCCACGGGACTTATTGAGGAGACGTGTAACGTGGAGTTTGATGAGAATAACGGCTCCCAAGTGGAGCAAAGTGGCACTTGTGATGTAGGTGATGAAATTCCTCCTCAAGCCATAAGAAGAATGGGTGTTGGTTTTATCCTACCCATTGAGGAACCCCTTGTGGCCGAAGGAGAAGGACAATGCTCCACTCAAGTGGAGCCATCACCAACCCAAGGCCCACACGCTTCCGAAGAACAAAGTGAAGGCCCTCAACCTCATGAACAAGACCAAGGGCATGATCATACTCAAGACGGTGTGGACACACCAAGTGATGCCCAATGTCAAGTTCTCTCCCCCGAGCAAGTTCAAGATCAAGAACAAGTTCATGACGGCGCTCAAGATGATCAAGTAACCGCTCCTCAACTCACCACCGAGGAGGAATTAGAGCGTCGTGCCGCCAAGGTTGCTTCCAAGCTCTCCACCAAGGATCATCTCATGACGAATGTGCTTGGAAGCTTAAGAAAGGGGGTAAGCACTCGTAGACAATTAGCAAATTATTGTGAGCATCACGCGTTTGTCTCTTGTGTGGAACCCCACAAGGTCTATGAGGCGCTAGAAGATCCGGATTGGCTCAATGCCATGCATGAAGAACTCAATAACTTCGAGCACAACAAAGTGTGGAGATTGGTGCCAAGACCGATCGGAAATCACAATGTCATAGGAACCAAGTGGATATTTAAGAACAAGCAAGATGCCCATGGGATCATTATTCGCAACAAGGCTCGTTTGGTAGCACAAGGCTACTCCCAAGTCGAGGGTATTGACTACGGTGAAACCTTTGCTCCCGTTGCTCGTCTTGAATCCATTCGCATGTTGATTGCATATGCTTCTCATCATAACTTTAAGTTACAACAAATGGATGTGAAGAGTGCTTTTCTTAATGGTCCCATTAATGAATTGGTTTACGTCAAGCAACCCCCCGGGTTCGAGGATCCCTACTTTCCCGATCATGTGTATCAACTCGATAAGGCACTCTATGGCCTTAAACAAGCCCCACGTGCGTGGTATGACCACCTTACCGAGTTGTTACAAGACCATGGTTTTGAAGTTGGGCTAATCGACCCCACTCTTTTTACTAAGAAGGTCAAAGGGGAGTTGTTTGTGTGCCAATTATATGTTGATGATATTATCTTTGGTTCTCCTAACAAAGCTTTCAATGAGGAATTTGCCGCTCTCATGACCTCAAAGTTCGAGATGTCCTCCATGGGAGAGTTGAATTTCTTTCTAGGGTTCGAAGTGAAGCAAAGAAGAGAAGGAACCTTCATCAATCAATCCAAATACACTCAAGACATGCTCAAGAGATTCAAGCTAAGTGACGTCAAGCCGGCTTCCACTCCAATGCCCACCAAGTGCCAACTTGACTTAGATCCCAATGGTAAAGTGGTGGATCAAAAGGTATATCGTTCCATGATTGGATCCTTGCTTTACCTTTGTGCATCTAGACCAGACATCATGTTGAGTGTGGGAATTTGTGCATGGTTTCAAGCCACACCTAAGGAAAGTCACTATGTGGCGGTCAAACGAATCTTTCGATATTTGGCTCATACCCCAAACTTTGGCTTATGGTACCCAAGAGGATCAAACTTCAAGCTTGTAGGGTACTCAGATTCCGATTGGGCGGGAGACAAAGTGGATAGGAAGTCCACTTCCGGAGGGTGCCAATTCCTTGGTTGCTCTTTGGTAAGTTGGTCTTCCAAAAAGCAAAGTTGTGTGTCTCTCTCGTCCACCGAAGCGGAGTATGTGGCGGCCGGTAGTTGTTGTGCACAACTCTTATGGATGAGTCAAACTTTAAAGGATTACGGTGTCACTTGTGACAAAGTGCCTCTTTGGTGTGACAATGAAAGTGACATCAAGATCTCTCTCAACCCGGTGCAACACTTCAAGACGAAGCATATTGAGATCCGGTATCACTTCATCCGGGATCACATTAGGCGAGGAGAGATCGAGCTCAACTACGTCAACACTCATGATAACCTTGCAGATATCTTCACGAAGCCCTTGGATGAAGAAAGATTTCACGAGTTAAGGCATGAGCTAAATATCATCGATTCGAGCAATGTTGCTTGAACCCTTGCACACCCCACCATACTCAACGTGTTGTCCTATTTAGATGTAGGCATGGACATAGGGGGAGTGATGTTCTCGCAATGAACTCTCCCTCCCCCCATTATGCATAAATCAATCAAGTCTTTCACATTAGCCATGTTTGATGGTACTTGTGCTTCAAAGACAAGTTTTGGTCATGACCCAAGGATAATTCTTCGCGGTGCCATACCAATTGACTCAAACATAGGTGGCTACGGCCACCGCCCTCTCTTTGGGAGAGGTGGTGTCTCGTGGTTGGTTCGTTTGTCGTGTGCCTTTCTGGTTTTGTGTGTTGCGTGGTCTTGTGGTGTCGTGTTGGCTCGGAGTGGTTTGTGCAAAGTTCCAGTTTTTCGCGCTCGAAACGTGCATCTTCTTGAGCCCACGGTACTACCGCGTCTGGGCGCGGTACTACCGCTTTGGGAGGCACGGTACTACCGCGCCACAGCACGGTACTACTGCTGCCAGCAAGCAAAAGGAACCGGCTAAGGGCATGGACGAGATTTCAACCACTGAGTATGTCGAGCGCCGGAAGATCAATCCCTATGTGAATCCTCGGGCTATCCTCAGAGGCACCGAGCTGTTCTGGACCAAGAAACATGCTCTCATCTATCTAGATGTGATCAAGAACAAGCATAATACCTTCGTGGATGTCAAGTGGATAGACATGCATCACATGTGGAAGGACAAGTTTCGTGACTATTTTGGAGAGGCTCTAGACTTGGTGGAGCAGTTTGCTATTGAGCCGGTGATCTCCTTTCACCTTGACTATGACCCTGAGCTCATCTGTTAGTTCTTTGCCTCAGTGTACTTTCATCCCGGGGAGGAGCGGAGGATGACCTGGATGACCAATGGCCGTCAGCTGTCTGCTACATGGAAAGAGTTCATGGATCTGCTGCACATTCCTGATGATGGGCTTCACACCCCCATTGGCGTTCGCCCCTATGCCAACTTTGAGTCTGCCAACAAGAACCAGCTTTAGCCCTTCCTTGTTGAGAAGGTACTCCCCAATGGCAAGTCATCTTGGGTGTTGAACTCCTTTCTGGATATCATGCATCGCATCTTCCGCAACACTCTGTTCCCACGCATTGGCGATAAGGACAAGGTACATGCATATCTAGTGGACATGTTGCTCTTGTGTGCAGAGGCACATTCTTCTCAGAATCAGCCACTTGATGTCTCACACATCATGTGGTGTGAGCTTCGGTTTGCGGTGTTCACTCGCAAGGTACCTATCTATGGACCGTACCTGTTTCTGCTGCTCTCCACCACTTGGGAGAAGACGTATCTAGGTGATGAGTTCCTTGCTCCAGACTGGATTCGCCATGAGTCCATCAGCCTCCGCGTCAAGCCCAACTGGGCCAACACCACTACCTGTGCTGAGGCATCTTTTGCTAGGAGGGCTGCTGGTGAGGGGGAGGCTGCTGCTGCTGAGACTGTTGTTGAGGACCGTGCTGCTAGGTCCACCACTTCTTCCTCTGAGCCGTCATGGGCCAAGAAGCTGAAGGACAAGATGAAGACTCTATTCTGCATGCAGGCGAAGGGACAGTATAGGGCTCACGTGACTGACAAGGAGAGTCGCCGCCGTGACAAGAAGGTGATGGGGCTCTTTGGAGAGGATGTGTCTGGCGGGTCTGAGGACGTCATCACACCTGAAGCTGCCTAGATGTCAAAGCAGGGCTACAAGTGGACCAGTTCAGAGGATGACCTCGAGGAGACTATCCCCGCCGCTGAGTCTGACGAGGAGCACGAGGAGCAGCGGGACGACTTCTCTACCTAAGCCACCCCGTGTGTGTAGGTGTCCTCTCTGCCTTTTTGGCGTCTCGATGCCAAAGGGGGAGAGAGTGTAGGGATTTGCGTTGTGTCGTGCTTGGTGTGTTTGTTTCCTTTGTCGTTTGGACCTCGTTTGCCTCGTTTGCTTTTGTTTGGTTTGTGCCTTCGAGTCCTATCCTCCATATGGTGTAAGACAGATGCACTCTATCTATCTTAGTTATCTTATGTTTGTACTATCGTGTATAGTGATAGATATGCCTTGTATCTATAATATAGGGGGAGCTATGTTCCTATTCGTGCTCATCTAGGTGGCACACATTTAGGGGGAGCCCGTCTATATTATAGAGAGGAGGGGTTTGCATTTACTTAATAGTATTTTCCTTGTGCAAATCCCGTTTTGTCATCAATCCACCAAAAAGGGGGAGATTGTAAGGACATATTTATCCCTAAGTGTTTTGGTGATTGATGACAACGCATTTGCGGACTAATCGTGTGCCATGAGTATTCCAGACACTTCCTTGCTAGGCACAAGACGATTGGGTGCCCCTCGAAGACTGACGAAGACGGCGTCTTTTCTATGTTTCTTTTTGGTGGATTTGAGTCGTAGGAAAGCCGTACTATTAAGAGGGGGTCCGCATTGGAAAGGTTTGGGTGGAATCATCACGTACACATCTCCTTTTATCCCCTCCCTCTTCCTTGGAGCTTCCTCCGTTTTCCTGCCTCCTTTGACTGGCTGCTGTTGTGGTTGCGGTAGTACTGCTCCTGGATCAACGGTAGTACCGTAGGCACCCACGGTAGTACCGCGCAGTGGCGCGGTAGTACCGCTGGTGCCCACGGTAGTACCACTCCCCTGGAGCCGCACTACCGCTGCCCACCAGGCTAGTGCCGCCCCCTTTGTGGTAGTAGGAGCGGATGTAATTTTTTACATCCGCACCTGCCGCGGTAGTACCGCTTTCGCCATGCGGTAGTACCGCGCTATGCGGTCAGGCAGTAGTACCGCCCCTCGGCAGTACTACTGTGTCGGGTTTTTGCTACTTCCCTTTATTTGCGGAAGTAGGCACGGAAGTTACCCTTCCCCCTGGCTGGGACTTTTGCCTTGCGGTAGTACCGCATGGGGGGCGCGGTAGTACCGCGCGTGCGGAAGTACCGCCCCCATCTTTGCATCTATTTTTGTGCTGGGGTCACGGCAGTACCGTGGGTCGGTACGGTAGTACCGCACTGCCGTGCGGTAGTACCGCTTGGTTGCAAGTAGTAGTACCGCGCGGCCTTGCGGTAGTACCGCTGGCCAAGCGCGGTAGTACCGCTGGCCGCGGGCTGGTTGGTGGGTAACGGTTGGATCTTTTCCACACACTATATAAGGGGTCTCCTTCTTCCCCGTTGACTCACCTCTTCCACCATTAAAGCTCCATTATTGCTCCAAGCTCCATTTTCGCCCGATCTCACTCCCTAGCCAACTAAACTTGTTGATTTGCTCGGGAGTGGTTGAGAAGGCCCCGATCTACACTTCCACCAAGAGATATTTGATTCCCCCCTACTAATCCCTTGCAGATCTTGTTACTCTTGGGTGTTTGAGCATCCTAGACGGTTGAGGTCACTGCGAAGCCATAGTCCATTGTGGTGAAGCTTCATGGTGTCGTTGGGAGCCTCCTATTGAGTTGTGGAGATTGCCCCAACCTCGTTTGTAAAGGTTCGGTCGCCGCCTCCAAGGGCACCAATAGTGGAATCACGGCATCTCGCATTGTGTGAGGGCGTGAGGAGATTACGGTGGCCCTAGTGGCTTCTTGGGGAGCATTGTGCCTCCACACTGCTCCAACGGAGACGTACTTCCTCTCAAAGGGAAGGAACTTCGGCAACACATCCTCGTCTCCACCGTCTCCACTCTTGGTTATCTCTTGCCTTTACTTATGTAGCTTATTTGTTTCATATATCTTGCTTGCTTGTGTTCTTATTCGTGTTGCATCATATAGGTTGCTCATCTAGTTGCATATCTAGACAACGTACTTTGATGCAAAGTTTAAATTGCTAAAGAAAAGCTAAAAATTGTTAGTTGCCTATTCACCCCCCCTCTAGTCAACCATATCGATCCTTTCAACTTGCATCCAAATAGCCGAAAGCAAATAGCATTGCAGGGGTTATTAATGATACATGACAACGAGGTTTACCAACACCACATGCGGTGCTTGAAAGTTTCACAACCAGAAGCAAAAAGTTCAACAACGAAAACCAAACTGTTCGAGGAGACACAAATGGCGAATGAAAACTCCCTGCAAAACTCCCGCTCATCCATCCTCTCAATGTTCTTCTCCCTCTTTTTGTCAACAAGTGTAAAAAGGAACGGGAAAACATGAGAGGAACAACTCGTCCATAGAGCCCTTAGAAATCGAGTTGTTCGACAAAACAGAACAAATAATAGTTGAGGCCGAGGCAGGAGCAGGACTCATAGGATGGGCTTTGGGAGTAGTTTCTGGTGTAGAGCAAGGAGCATCTGGTTTGAATATCACAGTGCCAACAACATCTTCAAGCTCATCGTCTGGTTCCACAAAGAGAAGGTGTTGAGTCAGACCGCTGAGGAAGCACTGGTGTTTTCCTTCCGATGTGAGGAACTTCATACAGATTCAGATAGTCATATTCCTTTTCAATTCCTTCCATGGAGAGCTGCTTGCGATCATAATGCTTGCGCAGAAGAGATCAGGTGCGCTTGTGAAGTTATTTATCATGGAGCAAGGCTTGGCTAGTGTAATTGGAAGCAAATTGATCTCAGCCATCATTCCAGCTTCACTTTGCGATCAAGTTTGATGTGGCTCTCCAGGGCCTATTGGGTCTGAAGAAAAATCTCATAAAGAGATGGATTTTCATCCCAGGGGATTTCCACAGTAGCCTTAGTGACTTTGCGAGCAGCCGCAGAAGGAGAAGCACTAGCATCAATTGGAGTTTTTCCTTTCTCAATATCCTTCAAAATTCGAAGAGTGTCATGAACCAGAGGCATGAAGACTTTTGGGACATGTGGGCAGAAAAAGTTCTTCTTTGTGAGTTGTTTGATGGCAAACATGATCCACGGAGCATATGGCTTCAAGACTTGAGAATTCTCAGCTTCATATGCCAAGTTCCGAATGAAAAGATCTGGGATATCAAAGCGAATGCCACTTGATATAGTGTTGAGAACATTTGCCATGATACCTTGAATGGATTCTGGTCGGTGGTGATGTCTACTACACAACTTATTCTTGTAGACTCGTGTTGGGCCTCCAAGCGCTGAGTTTTGTAGGACAATAGCAATTTCCCTCAAGTAGATGACCTAAGGTTTATCAATCCGTGGGAGGTGTAGGATGAAGATGGCCTCTCTCAAACAACCCTGCAATCAAATACAATAAAACTCTTGTCTCCCCAACACACCCAATACAATGGCAAATTGTATAGGTGCACTAGTTCGGCGAAGGATGGTGATACAAGTGTAGTATGGATAGTAGATATAGGTTTTTGTAATATGAAAATATTAAGACAACAAGGTAACAAGTAGTAGAAGTGAACATGAATGGTATTGCAATGCTTAGAAACAAGGCCTAGGGTTCATACTTTCACTAGTGCAATCTATCAACGGTGCTAACATAATTGAATCATGTAACAATCCCTCAACATGCAACAAAGAGTCACTCCAAAGTTCTTATCCAGCGGGGAACATAAGATGAAATTGTCTGTAGGGAACGAAACCACCTCAGAGTTACTCTTTCCGGTCAATCTGTTGAGCTATTCCTATAAGTGTCACAAACAGACCTAGAGTTCGTACTAAAATAACACCATATGATACACATCAACCAACTCTAATGTCACCTAGATACTCCAATGTCACCACAAGTATCCGTGAGTTGATTATACGATATGCATCAAACAACTTCAAATTCATAATATTCAACCCAACAGAAAGAACATGAAAGAGTGCCCCAAGATTTCTACCGGAGAAAGTAGGACAAAAACATGCATCAACCCCTATGCATAGATTACCCCAATGTCACCTCGAGAATCCGTGAGTTGAGTACCAAAACAGACATCAAGTGAATCAATATAATACCCCATTGTCACCATGGGTATTCATAAGCAAGACATACATCAAGTGTTCTCAAATCGAACAAGTATTCAATGCGATAATAGTGAAACCTCAAAGGTAAAAACTCAATTCATCACAACAAGATAGAGAGGGAGAAACACCATATGATCCAACTATATTAAAAAAGCTTGCGGTAAATCAAGATCATGCCAAATCAAGAACACAAGAGAGATCAAACACATAGCTACTAGTACATACCCTCAGCCCCGAGGGTGAACTACTCCCTCCTCGTCATGGAGACCACCGGGATGATGAAGATGGCCTCCGGTGATGATTTCCCCCTCCGTTAGGGTGCCGGAACAGGGTACCGATTGAGTTTTCATGGATATAGAGGCTTGCGGCGGCGGAATTTCTCCTCTAGGTCAAGTTCTGTTTTTTTGGAACATATAGGATTTTTTGGCACCGGTTTCACGTCAGGAGGGTGCCTGAGGGGCCCACAAGCTCGGGAGGCGCGCCCTAGGGGGGGAGCCCCCAAGCATGTGGCTCCCTTAGCCATTCCCTGGTCCAGCTCCGGTGCTCCTTGGGTCTCTTCTGGTTCATAAAAAAACATCATAAATTTTCAGCCCATTCCGAGAACTTTTATTTCTGCACAAAAAAACAACACCATGGTAGTTCTGCTGAAAATAGCGTCAGTCCAGGTTAGTTTCATTCAAATCATACCAAAACCATATAAAATTGTTGTAAACATGACATGGATACTTCATAAATTGTTGAGACGTTGGAGACCTATCAGTTGGTCGGAGTGATGGAATTGCACAGAATGTAAAAGAACACCTTATTCTCATACAATAGATTCTTGGGATTTGCTTCAATGAAAGCATCACAAACAAGCTTGGATCCATCAAGATATGTAGTTTATCATTAGACAGTTCCCACCAGTGGAGCCTATGTTCATGGGTTTCATCAAACTCGCACCAAGGAAGATTGAGAAGAGCTAGAAACTAGTCAGCTGAGCACATAATCTTTTCATCCTCAGTCGTCCATTCGAGCACCCATGTACTGCTATCTGCAAGATCTCCTGAGATGTAAAGTGTGGCAAAGAACTGAAGAGTAACTTTACCATTCCAGCCATGATTGAAACAGAGGAAACTCTTCAGAAAGATATGCTCAATCTGCTCGATGGTGTGATGAAAACAAGGTAAACTTTTGAGCTCAGCAAAATCCAAGATCTTGAGCTTGAAGATGCAATTCTTGCATAACAGAATTCGAGCATAATACACAGCTTGTTCTTTGGTCCAAATCCTTGGCAACATAGAAGTTCTTTCTCCTTCATATGGATCTCATGAATTAGGACCTGCAAAGAACAACTTATTGGTTAACAGAGGAGAGTAAAATGTAAGCCATTCTATGTGATGATGCAAAACTCTCAGAGCTGTAAGGCAGGTTGGCAACATGCCTTAATGTGGTTCTATTGGCTATAAGTAGCAAAGATGTGGTCCTGCAGAGCAGTCTTGAAAGAACACACCTATATGAGCCCTGGTTGTAAACGCTGTAGTCTATGAGACTTGGGTGATCTCTAGTAAGATCATGAAGAGACAAGGGAGTATGACTTATATGCTCCTAACTGCAAGGTAGCCTACTGGTAGCCAGGAACTGGTTAAGACATTGAGTGAAATCTATTCACACAAAACTTGCAATTCAAGGCATAATCCATTGTCAAATTGTGGATGGATGTAGCTTAAAGCTCTAGGTAGAAGTTCAACTTAACAGTCTCTGTTGAAACACTAGTATATTATAAACAAGTAGCGAGAAAAGGCAAATACCTAAATGGGTATTCAAGATCTGGTGGGGGATTGTTAAAAATAATGGGCCTACCCCATATAGAATTCTTGAAATCTCAAAGAGGCCCGTATATAAATGGCAAGTGGTGGAGCTAATGTTTAGTCCCATACCGCTAGTGGAGGAAGTGTTTGACCTATTTATATAGAGGGTTCTCTCAAGCACACTAAATGATGTGTTGAGGAGAGAAATAGAAGACCACACGCGCGCGCTCGCTCGTATCTCCTGGCCGTACTTAGCCTCGACCTCGGGCGGGGGCGGTGCATGCGACATGCTCGTGAATGGTCTGTAGAAATCCTGTCTGTGACCTTGCAGGGGTGCAACTTCCTTTTGTCGCTTTATTTTTTTGGTGTCTTGGCAGACAAGTTAATTATTTCTTGTTTGATAAGTATATGACTTAGAAACCAAGTTGGTTTGAGATCGTGATCGCGACATGATACCACCTATGGTCTTCTTATATATACTGTTTACTGGCCACAACCAAAGACACACCAAATTTTTTGCCTCATCCCACTAGTTGTGCCGCCGTCATAAACTACCCCACCCTGAATGCCGGCGTGCATCGGAGCGCGGGAGAGCAAGTCTCCTCGGGCGGGGGCGGTGCAT